>NC_091748.1:67642903-67942903 GCF_043380555.1 Nothobranchius furzeri
GGAACTAGAAGTGAACCGGAGGAGAGTTGAGCAGAAAACTCTCCTGAACGCGAATTAGCCAAATGTAAGATGAAGGTCCGCCTTTCTTGCACCTATTGGCTAGAGGTGGCTGGGCTTTTTCTGTAGTGGCCACTAGGCTTTGGAACGCACTGCCTTGAACATTAGGTTGGCATCTTTGTTGTCTTGTTTTAAATCTCTTTCGATAACCCATTTTTATGCGCTGGCTTTTAACTCACAATGAGGACTTTCCATGAGCTCACCACTCGTGGGAGGGGCCAAAGGGGTCGGGTGCATTGTGTGTCGGGTGGTAGCCAAAGGCAGGGACCTTGGCAGTCTGATCCTCTGCTAGCTCTTGGTACGTGGAATGTCACCTATCTGGTGGGGAATGAGTCAGAGTTGGTAGGTGAGGTTGAGAGGTTCCGGTTAGATATAGTTGGACTCACCTCAACACATGGAGCAGGCTTCGAAACCAGTTTCCTCGAGAGGGGTTGGACTTTCTACCACTCTGGAGTTCCTTGCACTGAGATGCGCTGAGCAGGGGTGGGCACACTTGTTGCCCCCAATCTTGGTGCCTGTATGTTGGGGTTTACCCAAGTGAACAAGAGGGTATAGCCTCCCTCCGCCTTTGTGTGGGGGGATGGGTCCTGACTGTTGTTTGTGCTTATCCCTCCCACTGTCTTCATGGGTGACCCCGCAAAGAAAGGTGACCATTGAGCAGGATTGATAGTTTATCCCTTGAGGTCCACGTGGCAGGGGTGAGGTGGTGCTCACTCCTTACCTAGTGTTGTGTGGTCCTTTTAGGGAACAGAGACGCCTCCATGCAAGGATGTACTATATTATAGTCAAACTGTTTTGATAACAACATCTTTTGTAACGAGACCTTTGTGGTGGTTGTTTTCCTCTGCTGTCTCTGCATGGAGGTACTTCCTCTTAGAGTCTCAGAGAAGTGAAATACGGTATGAAGCATCTTTGGCTATCAGCCATTTTTCAGCTTTTTTTTAACCCGGAAAGAGTAAAAAAAACGTTTTTTTGCCATGCTAGTGTAGCCTAGAAAGCGAGACCAATCATAGCAATAGCAAAAAAGGTTTCGCTCTGCAGGTATTTATTTACATTATAAAGGATGGCTTGCCAGGCTAATGCTATTGTGGATAGAAGCACAAGAGCTATCATGTAGAGATTTGCGTTGATGAACCTAATAGGAACTGGGAATTCTGACTGTGGTTGTGTTTTTAAACACAATGTGCTTCTGAGGCTTTAAACATGAATACATGCACGTTCATAATGCACACACAAAGTGACTGAAACATCAGTATGAGAGAAGCTCTTATGGGTCTAATCTAATTACTGACATGCTGAGGTAGTGCTAAGCTTTATTCAGTCAAGGCTCATGAATGAGTTCAGTGATGTCAGTGCAGCAGCAGTGAAGGTTTAGCCTGAATGTTTCTCCATGATAGGAGACATAACTTCGGCATTGATGCTCACTCCAACTTGCGGTCAAGACAGGAGATTAATGCAAGTGGAAAATAAAAATAAAGAGCACAAATAAACTAAAAGATAGTCATTTTGAATATTTTGTGTTGTTTTATTTTGTCAGAACTTCAAGTTTCAACTGAAGGCTTATTGTAAAAAATTGCATTGCATTAAATTTTGATTTTAGTCTTCACCTCTGTCTGGATCGCTTGAATGGTTAGCTTGACAAAGTTTTGTGTTCAGTGTTCATCTAGAACCTGTTCACATGCAGAAGTTGCCCCTGATCTGGTCCTCTCAGTGTGTGTTAGCAAGCTAATGTACCATATAGCATCAAAAGAGGCTTTTCAAAGTGAATATACTTATTATTCAAATTTGCCCAATCAAATAAACATGAAATCATTCTGAATGTTATTTTTTCTATCCACAAACATCATTTCAGAAATCTCAGACTTCATTCTTCCAAAAACAAATAACCAGAGCCGGATTATCATTGCAGAGGCCCGTAGGCACAATGTGCTTAGCCCCCTTAGACTGCTGCTTGCGTGGGCCCCCTTGTGGCTGTGGGCCCCTGGACCTGTGCCCAGTTTGCCCATATTATAATTCGGCCTTGCAAATAACCATTTTCCTCACATGTGCATTAGACTTTCAGCTCCAAATAATCAGTACTAGTACTTCACATTTTTCCTATCTAAGAAGAAACTCTCATGGCAGAAACTCACATTGGAATAAATCAGTCAGTTATCTCTAACAAAATTTTTGATTTAAAAACAACAGCCTTTTAAAGCAAAATGATCGTCAACATACATAAATGGGACAAGTGATGGAATCTGATGAATTCCTGAAAACATCTGAAAATCTTAACTGTGATTAGTAAGAAGAAAGCTATTTTTCTATAGCAGATTGTTTTCTGTTTGTTTTACAAGAAAGACCAGAACTACAAACATTTACCTATCTTGTCCTAATACATGCCTAAAATTAGTTATTTGAAGTCTAGATGTTTTTACTTGTTGGAATACTGGTTCTTATACTTAAAATTTAAATTCCGGATGTCATTTTAACCCCCAAAAGATCTATTTTACTGATGACGGGTGTGGTTGGTTTATATATTATAACGACCTGCCTTAAAACAACGTTGCTGTCTGACCATTTTTGGCTCCGCCCACAGCGTCGTGTTGCTCACAAAGCTTTTGTCGGGAGCGCGCCGCGCACTCCCCCCCCCATCTTCTTCCTGTCAGAGCTAGTCTAGTCTGTACTGAGAGCGGACGTGGTTTTTCACCTGGAATTCTCCAGACATCCACCGCTGACACTAGAAGACGTGCTTGTAGTCGCGTGCGTCTTTCTTTCTTAGCCGAGCCAACAAACTCTGACTTCACATTAAATATGTCTCCTATCGAATGTCGTCAATCGCCTCAGGTAAGATTTTTCTTCCGTTAACTCGCAGTTCATGCTGCCCTGTCGTCCTTTTGTTCGGCAGCCGAAGAGCGTTGAATACGCGTGATATCTTTATTTCTATGTACGCTGTTTCCTCGAAGTCCATTTTCCACTCAGAACCTTGTGTTTAAAAAGAAATGTAGGAAACCGCTTCAAAATGATTAAATCAGTAAAGACGCGCGAAAAGATGTCACCGCCGCCTTTTTCCGCAACGAGGATTGCTGTGACACTAACGTTACAAATGTAACGGTCAAACTTTTCCGCAATAAGTATAAAAATAAATAAAATGAAAATAGAGCCTCAGCTCCATCCCCAGCCAGACATCCAGGGTGTGGGTAGAAATCCAGCGTCTGCTTGTTTCTGACCTACATCTGTTAGAGCTGGATGCTCGTGTCGCCGGCTAGCAACGTTATTTGCGTAGTCTACGTTTGTAATCCGTGCTAAAGTCGACTAGACTTAATCGGAGAGACTTTCGGAGGGTCTCCCACGACTGACCCACATCCAGGTCGTGGACAGAGGCTTCTGGCGCTTATCCAGGTGTCAAGGCCCAGCTAACGCACACACTCGAGGCATGAACGAGGATGAAGAGAATGGGCGACCATGCCCTTATGGGGTGGGGGGATGGCATACCAGAACTAGATTGTGATGATTTACGACATCAAAACACAAATTAAAGGATTTGCTAAATTAACGTTTCTTCGCTAACTGTAGAATTCTTTAAGCTTATAATTAATTAGTGCTGACGCAGTATTTGAACCATTGTACTGTTAATCCGGTTGAAACTGGCAACCACGTGGAAAGAATTTAGTGAATGTTAATAAAAATGGACAAGTATGGCACAGTCGCTTGTAAATCACAGTAAATGTTATAAAAAGTAACGCTTAGGTATAGAAATGGCAGACAAATGTGATTGGAGGTGGCCGGTTGGATTTGACTGGGGAGATGGGAGCGTTTCTGTTTTACATAATTTACGATTTTAGAGTTTGTGATATTTCAGGTTGGTTCCGAGAAATATTACAAGTTCTATTTTTAAAGCAGCTATGTTCCGGTGTCCCGTTAACGGCGGCTGTGACTGATTTCATCGTCCATCCTAATGTGGGCGGTAAATTTCCACTCAGTAGGAGTGGGTGAAATCTCCACCGATGCAGCCGTTGACCACTAGAGGGCGGTGTAAAATGCATTGATTGTTCTGTGGTCAGGCTGCTTTGTATCTGTTTAATCAGATGGAATAATTATGGAGGGAAAATACATTCACAGCCTTCAAGCTAGTATCCTGTTTTAAATCTTTTTTTGTTAAACAGTTGCCAATATATCTAACTGCTCTAATGTGAAATTATATCTATTGTGTAGTATACTCCAGCTAATTTTAAGACGAGACAAAAGCTGCTGGTTCTCAAAAATAACACTAGTAATAAATGGTACACAACACCAGCAGTGATGGAGAAACTGTTCAAGAACCCTCCAGAAAGTCGGGGGTGGAGTTTGCCAGCTAGAGCTATAGGTGGAGAAAACAAGAGGGAGGTGGTGGGTGTGTGTGTTGGTCCCAGGCATGTGGAGGGAGTAGAAAACTCGGGCTTTCAGAAATCTTCTGCCAGATATTGCATAACAACTCAAAACTGGGTCACTGCTCCTTCTATCCACACAGAACAGGTAAACAATTCTTTATCTGCATCTGTTCGTGGTGATCAGAGCAATAGACAACAATTATTTATGCAACGTGTGCATGCACCTGTGATGATTTACATTTTCCAGCGGTGTTTGATCTGAAATATGTTTTGCATATTTCGATATTGTAATGTAGTTTTGTTAATTACAAATTGGCAGTATTTTGTGTTTTAATTTGTCTTTCTTTTTAACCATGTGCAATATGTGGGATCGTTGTTTTATGCACAAATTAGAAAGTTTTACCACTGAAATGGAATCACATGCTGGTGAGAGAAACAGTAAGGGACAGCAGCTAAAGGAACAAATGCACTAGAGATCTAGCACTTCGGTAATTGACTGCTTTTTTAATTGGTTAGAGTCCCATGCCAGTTGGGTGTTTAAATAAAGCTGCCGCGGACGACGTGTGGATATGATTTCTGACCAAACACACAGCAGCTGCTCTGAAGCGTCTCGTCTTTCTCCCCTAAGAGAATGCATTTACAGCGCTGGACGCTGACTGGGATTACAACTGTTTATCCTAAATTAGGATTTTTGGGAGTATGGCCTTAAGCGGTGTTGAAATCTTTCCTCCAAATAAAATAATTGAATGTTTAGATAATGACCAGTGTATGGGTTTGGAGGATGGGGTTGTTCACCAAGTTTACGGTAACTACATATTATAACTTGTATTTCTGAGGAAAACAACCCAGGAGTGGGCGTGGAGCCGCCCTCCCCTAAGTTCCCATATGGGTCAGTGCCTTTAATAAAGAAGGGCCTCATATAGGAGGAGTCTACTTGGAGGCTTGTCACATCGGATGGCATTCAGCGGTTTTACTTCAGTCATGAGGAGGGTTAAACGGTCTCAGCCTGTTTAGATGTAGAGGCCAGTGTGAGGATTTGACCACTGCATTCATTTATGGTGAGACTGGCGTGGTTTTTATGTTTAATCATTTAGCAGACGCTTTTATCCAAAGCGACTTAAAATGTATAACCTATAGGGCATGTTGTGATCTGTGTGGGAAACCGGAGTACCCGGAGGAAACCCACGCATGCATGGGGAGAACACGCAACTCCACGCAGAAAGGCTGCAGCCGAGTTTCAAACCTGCAACCTTCGTGCTGCGAGGCAACAGTGTTAACAACTGCACCGCCATGCAGCTTGGCTTTCTCCTTTATGCTGCACACTGACTGGGATTACAGCTGTTGATCCTGAATTAGGAGCTGGTTTAAATGGGTTGCATTAGGAACCAAACTTATGAATCGGGTTGTGAGACGGAGCCTGCTGTTGACTTTTGTATGCAGCGCGACAGCAGCTCTGCTGCGTGTTTGGAAAATAGCTTTTTGAAGAACCATTAGGAATGGGGGGGAACTGCCATCCCGTGTTTGAGGTTGCCTCATTTACCACATGGAACTGACTCATGCTTATTCTGCTCTGTGGCCAAGCAAAGCAAACCTCAGTTCCCTGTTTTTTTGTCCCTTTTTCCTCCCCTCTAGGTAATGATGTACGACCAACACAGAATAAGTTCCACTCTATAGCCAACGGGATCCCGAGGACTTGATTACAGTCGCTTTAAGCCTGATAGTTTGTCCGTGCGGCTGCTCCCACCATCCCTTCTACGCTCGTCTGTAGTCGGCTGGCCTCTCTTCTGATAACTTCCCGTCCCTCTGTGGGTGAAGAAGACCTTGTCTGCTTTTCCCGTTTCCCACTTTTGGTTCCTGTTTCACTCTAAGCAGTGGTGCTTCCCTGGATTTGGATTATTCTCCATTAGGTAAGCCTATGACTAATGCATAGGACTTATGCACATTATAAGCAGCTAATTGTAATCCTCTCATTGTAGTAGATGGCTTCATTCATTGAAGACCGGTGTTTTAATAGTTTGGTTCTATTGAACATTATTTTCTATGTGATTCTTTGGTTTTTGTCAGGAATTAAAGTAAGTTTACCAAAATGACTCCAAACGGATATTTGATCTTTGAGGATGAGAGCTTCCTGGATTCCACCGTGGCCAAAATGAACGCTCTGAGAAAGAGTGGCCAGTTCTGTGATGTTAGGCTGCAGGTAAGTCGAACCATCAAACAGCCAAGTAGATTGTGACAACTTTTGACTTTGGCGCCCTCTGTCCAGGTGTGTGGTCATGAGCTGATGGCTCACCGTGCTGTCCTGGCCTGCTGCAGCCCCTACCTGTTTGAGATCTTCAACAGCGATATCGAGACTCCTGGAATCTCTCATATCACCTTTGAGGACTTGAACGCAGAGGCTGTGGAAGTTTTGCTCAACTATGCCTACACTGCCCAGTTAGCATCCAATTTATCCATTGACTTGATCTAATTTCTGTGTGATGGTGAGATTAAAAAAATCAACTCTTTGTTGTTTTAAAACAGACTGAAAGCTGAAAAGGAGCTAGTCAAGGACGTTTACTCTGCGGCCAGAAGGTTCAAGATGGAACGAGTTAAACAGGCATGTATTTCTTCATCTGCTCTTCCTAAAAAAGATCTTCTACTCCGAGTCCTCATTAGTCCTAGTTGCCCATGAAATGACTCAATTTTAACATCTTCAACTCAGATTTGTGGCGACTACCTGCTGTCGAAAATGGATTCCCAGAATGCGATTTCCTTTCGGAACTTTGCCAGCTCCATGGGAGACCCCAGACTTTTGGCCAAGGTGGACGCCTACATCCAGGACCATCTGCTGGATGTGTCTGAACAGGAGGACTTCCTTAAACTTCCCAGATTAAAGGTAACATCAGCTTGCTGCTGTTTTACTTTTTGTTGGGAGTTAGCCACTGAGAGCGACTAGATCATTAGTGAAACTGGCATGTTTCTGTTTACAGTTAGAGGTGATGCTTGAAGACCACCTGACCCTTCCCAGCAACGGCAAGCTCTACTCGAAAGTGCGGAACTGGGTGCAGCGTAGCCTTTGGGAGAATGGAGACCAACTGGAGCAACTGATGGAAGAGGTCAGTATCAAAGCCCCTTCTCCCCTCTCAGACTGAATCTTCAGTCATACTCTGCCCTTCCCTTTCCTCTGATTCCTCCTGTCTGTGAGCTGAAGGAGTGGGTAAAAGGACTGAAGTAGAACTGGCATGCTAACGTCATGCTTCTGTGTCAGGATTGTTCTTTTTGTTTTCCTCTGATTTGAGGTTTTTGCAGTAAGAAACTCTGTATCCCTGATCCATACTTCAAATTAGAGGTGAGCCAAAAGAGCTGCTCATTGCTCTTGTTTTTCTTTTGAGTTTGTTTCTAGTGCTTTTTATTTTTTGAGTGTGTGGCGGGTTCACACACAAACCCGTGTTAACGTTACAGGGCTTGTCTCATCTGAAACAAAAACTCAAAAGGTTCCGAAAGGTCTGGTCCTTGATTTTTGTTTTCTCACTGCCCCTTTACTATCTGAACAGGTGCACGTTTGTTGCCCCAGCACTAACAGGCGCTCCTCCCCGTTGATTTTTCCTGTAGGTTTATTAGCAGCAGCAGGAGACCCGACCGAGGAGCCAGGACTGAGCCACCAGGGTAAATGAGTCAGAGAAAAGAGGGAGGAGAGGACTACTGCCTCTCAGCCGCTCCTCTTTGCAGCCAAGCAACACTGTGCCCCATCTATCTCTCCTCACACAGATAAATCCATCCCCCAGTTTACTAGATCTCATTACTCACAAACATCTAGAGTTTAGTAAACAAAGCCCCCCCCCCCCCCCCCCCCCCCCCCCCTCCATCCACTCACATTATGATTATGTCCATTAGCACATTCATGAGCCACCCACATAAGCTACTGGGCAGTTCTCTCATGTACAGATTCACACTGTTTTGTCAAACCTGTGCTGAAGACGACGCTGCGTGACTTCATGTAGAATTCAGTTTGGACTCGACTGAATGAGCGTGGTTTCGTTTGAAAATATTTTTTTTTCTCTTGTTGGGATTTTGTGTAAGTTAAAAAGTGTGACTTCTTATTTTCTGATTTGCGGTTGTGGCAGCCGTCACAGCGGCCAAACCTCCAGCTCAAGGACCAGTTTCCAAGCAGCAGGAGTGGCGAGAAGCTCCTCTTGATGAAGATCTTTCCAGATGCAGCCTTTCAACTTTCCTCAAGTTCCCTCTTTTTATAGATGCACCTTTAAGAAGAGCTTGTGACAAACCCAGCAGCTCCCTTCTTGAGCTCAGATTTTTAACCCACTCTGTGCAGCAGCAGCAGCCTCCTGCGTGTCTTTAGAGCGACGTTACCCATCCCGCTGAAGATCCAGGTCTTCAGCCCTTCCCCCTATTCCTCCTCACCAATCTGCCGCCCCCTCCTCTTCCTCCCTTTTTGTTGGGGTTCTCAGTGTGTTGCCATGGAGACAGCCACATGGGTGTGTTGTTGGTGTCTGTTTTTCAGGTGCAAACTCTCTACTACTCACCTGACCACAAGCTGGTGGATGGAGGGCTGGTGATTGAGGGGCACAATGAAGTGTTTGGTGGCGAGGAGGACCACCTTCAGTTTGTGCAGGTACTCAGCAGCTTGTGCCTGGCTTCACTGTAATTAGGAAGCCTCTGGGTCTGATTGCTTTATTTAACAACTTAACTGGGCTCTTTAGCGTAAATGTGCTTTAACACCTTGTTGGCGTTGAGGTTTTAAGTTGGGCTCAGCTTAGGCAGGCAATGGCGAGCTAGTTTTTGGGCTTTAGCTTGAGTTATGGGTTAAGAAACATCAGCAGTTGTGCACATCATTCAGCATAGTGTGGTGTTGGATTGTAGTAGTCGCACCAGCTGGAACAACTGGCTCAAAGGCTGGCCACCGATGAGTCTGTGGTGCAAGCTCGGCTTCTGTAGCTGCGTTGTGCTCTTGCAGAAGAAACCGGCACGCGAGAGCGCCCAGAGACAGCAGAGCTGCAGCTCTTCGGGAAGCCTCTCACCCTCCAACCAAGCAGCAAATGTAAAACCTACTGCCAGGAGAGAGTGGAAGTACATCGCCTCTGAGAAGACCACAAGTACGTTCAGATCAGCAGAGCTCGTACGTTTTTGTTTTATAGAAACAAAAGTTGACTCAGAAATGTGTCCTCTTGTATCTAGACAGCAACTATCTGTGTCTGGCTGTGCTGGACGGTGTGCTGTGTGTGATCTTCCTTCATGGTCGCAACAGTCCTCAGACTTCTCCCACTGCTACCCCCTGCCTGATGAAGAGTCTCAGCTTTGAGGCCCAGCCTGAAGAGGGGGTGGAGGAACACCCTCTCTCCCCCATGCACTATGCTCGCTGTGGCCTGGGCACCGCAGCTATGAACGGGAAACTCATTGCAGCAGGTTTGCATAAATCTAGTTGAACAAGGATGATTTTGCTAAATGGAAGCTGGATGAACTCTGAACACAATCTGTGTGTTTAGGAGGCTACAACAGAGAGGAGTGTTTGAGGACTGTGGAGTGCTTCGACCCCAAGGAGGACTGCTGGACTTTCATTGCTCCCATGCGGACTCCAAGGGCTCGGTTCCAGATGGCCGTGCTGATGGTATTTTATCTCTGGCGTATTTACTCTGCAGTAAAGTGAGTGTTTGCTCTGAGAGTGTTCACACCTGTTCAGACATGTCTGACTTCTCTCAGGTGAACATTTGTCAGCCACCAGTGGACCCTGGTTTTGTGAATGTTTATTTTGTGAGCCGCTTGTCCCCCCCAGGGTCAGCTGTACGTGATTGGAGGGTCCAACGGACATTCTGATGAGCTGAGCTGTGGGGAGACATACGATCCACATACTGATGAGTGGGTTCAAATTCCAGAGCTGAGGACAAACCGCTGCAATGCAGGTCAGTCCCGTCCGTAAAATCAGTCATTTAATATGAACTAGTTCTGAGTTCGTGTTGGTCTGTGTGAAGGTGTCTGCTCCTTGAACAACAAGCTTTATGTTGTGGGAGGATCGGACCCCTGCGGGCAGAAGGGCCTGAAGAACTGTGATGTTTTTGACCCCGTGGCCAAAACCTGGTCCACCTGTGCCTCCCTTAACATCAGTGAGTCCACGCCGGCAGTAGAAACCCCTCAGGATGTTGAGCTGTTTACAGAAGGCTGTATTAACATGTTTCAGGGAGGCACCAGGCAGCAGTATGTGAGTTGGATGGCTCCATGTACGTGATCGGAGGTGCAGAGTCGTGGAACTGCCTCAACACTGTGGAGCGCTATAACCCTGAGAACAACACCTGGACTCTGGTGGCCCCCATGAATGTGGCTCGGAGGGGAGCTGCTGTGGCCGTTCATGCAGGTAGGAAAGCCAGACTCCACTGATCCAGGCGTCTTCCTAACGGTGATTCACTAACGTCAGAACTCATGGTGTTTTACAGGAAAGCTGTTTGTTGTTGGTGGGTTTGACGGCTCCCACGCTCTCCGCTGTGTGGAGGTGTACGATCCCGCTCGCAACGAGTGGAGGATGATGGGTAGCATGATCTCGTCCCGCAGCAACGCAGGCGTGGCCATGCTGGGTGAAACCATCTACGTCGTGGGCGGCTTTGACGGAAACGAGTTCCTGAACACGGTGGAGGTATACAACCCCGAGACGGACGAGTGGAACGACTGCGCCAAAGCCTCGACTCCCCTCTCTGACTGAGGGTGGGGGGGTGTCAGTGGTTCAGTGCTTCATCCATTTCCAAACTAACAGGCTTGGTGACGTAATCGTGCTTCGTGATGTTCTCTGTGTGTGTGTGTGGGGGGGGGGTGGGGGGTGGTAGTAAAGGTGAGGAGTCTTCAGTGAAGACTTGTCTTAATCTTGGCAGGTGGGTGTGGGGCGGGGAGGGAGGGTTGTTGCCCAGGGCAACATAACACCTTTGCATATTGCATAAATTTGTTTTGTCTTGTATATATTTTGTTTCTTCCTCATTTTTGTCATGCCAACATTTAACACATGTAGTGCTTTTACAGTTTGTCATGGGGGGTGTAACATGAGGTAATTTTGTTCTATTGGCTGCTTTAGAAAGCGGCAGTATGAAGTGATTTGACTTCAGGATTTCAGTTTTTTGAAGATAAAATTTGTCACATATTTAAAGTTTAGTGGTTTTGAGCCTTACTTTCAGTACGAGTCTATAGACACCTCTCACAGCTTTTTGTGTCGTTTTAAATGAGCTGGATTGCTTTTGGACTCTTAAATAATTGCCTTTTTTATATTTTTATACACTGATTTACCTGTAAAAACTAGTAGTAGCAGAAAGCTTAAGTCAGTGACTCTAACCAGTGCCAGTTTTAGCTTTTTTGTGTGCACACGTGATACGCACAGCCATGCTTCTGCTAACCAAAATTTTCTTAATGTGATTTAATTAGCTGATAAATGTAGAGGTACAATTTATTGAAAATACTTTTGCCCCCCTCTATATTGTTTTAAATTGTCAGGCATTGGCAGATTTTTCTGGAAGGTGTGATGGAGAAAATTCACATTTGTAACATTTAATTAATAAATCATTGAAATCAAACTTTTGTCTACATCTGATTATAGTTTAAACCACTGCTTTTCTGACAACAGTCATCTGCAGGGTCTTATAGGAGAAATGAGCCGGCAGGGTCTCAGAATGTGTTGTGGTGGTGTGAGGACGATTCGAGGCTGTGGAGGTGCTCAAAGGGAACCCGCTGATTGGCCTTCCTGACTACAACCTCAGACACGTGGCTGCATGCCAGATCTGGAGAAATCCCTCCTGTGCTCTTTCACAGGTTGCTCTTAAGTGTGCAGACAGTTGCATCAAGTAAAGGGGTAAGAAATGGGCCACATGTAGGAGGAAGCAGACTTAATACTGGCCCATCCATACTAGAATTTATGATTTAAAATATTGGTTTAATTTATTTATAAACAAGATTTCTGTTCAGCTGAAAACAGGAAAAACATGACTTGTGATTTTGTGCAGGATTTTAAGACTTCCTGTTGAGATGGATCTGCATCAGTAGTCTAAATATAGCTACCTAAAAATAACCTCAGGTGGGTTTTTACTGTGGCAGTTACTGATGCACGACAGCCAGGAACAAAAAGTGCAACAACACGACTGATGTTTATTCTGAGCTGTGTGCCATGATTTTATAGGACAAAGTTCTGATCGATACTGGCTCTTATCTGCTTCAGCCCCTCACAGTAGCAGCAGTAATCCGTCTGTCGGCAGCCATCACCTGCCACTAAGCTCTACGTCACATGCGAGCCACGTTCAGTCGTGCACAGAAAAGCAGAGCACATGCACGGTGCTGGCATCTTTAAGGTCAGCAACCAAGGTTTAGAAATTTCTGCAGATTCAAAAAAAAAAAAAAACCAAGACAAAACATCTTTGACAAATGTTTAATTTATCTGTATAAAACAAAATAAAAACTTCCGTGCGTATAAAGCCACAAATGTGTCAAACTTATGAATTTTCCCATTCATTCTCAATTTTAACTGGAAAACAAAATTATTGGAGAAGCTTATATTTGTGTTTATTCTACCTGCGTGTCAATAACTGGATAAATAATGGAGCTCTTCTCTATTTCGTTCTTTAAAACACACCCTTAATCCCTTCCTCTTTAAATAAATATTGTAACGTCAACATTTCCAAATAACTGAAAGATCTTAATAATAATCCATCTTGTGTTACATTAATTAAACTTTTGCTGAAAAGCTAGAAAAATATCTCAGATTTTTGTAAATCAAGCACTTTTCAAAACAATGCATCTGATCTTAGTTGTTACTCGGGTTTGGTCAGAACCAGCAGACTTGGCTGGGACAGACACATGCGCAGTCTGCAGAAATGAAAACTGAGTGATGGGTGTAATTTCACCCACACAGAGGGAGAGAGAAAGCAGGATTAATGGGTATGAAAACCAAATTTTGTTCCTCATGTTTGCATAGATAGATCTGTCAGCGATGAGGGTTAAGTCAGCTGGTTAGCAGCCAACTGCAGCAAACGAGCCCCAGCTCTTAGCTCGAACATATTTGCATGAACATAGTATTTTTATAGAACACTAAAAAATATCAAAACCAGTTTATTCAAAAATATTTCCCTATTTAAGGTTTATGCCTCGTTTACACTGAATGCAGAACAAATGTGGATCAGAATCTGTGCGGTTTCTGCAAAGACTGAAAATCACTGAGCCCAATCAGGGCATTCACACCGAATCCAGATCCTTCTTTCCATGTGGTTGCCATTTTTTTTACAGATGCTGCAGCCAAATTGTCATGAAGTTGAAGAAATAACATGAACCAGACAGGAAGTGAGAAGTGTGGCAGTGAGGTGCATCTGGTTGATTTCAAAATAAAATGCTTCGTTATAATTGATGACAGGGATATTGGTTACAGTGTACGATAGTATGATCTCTACACACGTAGTGCGTGAACTCGTGAGCAACGTTGGGGAGATGTTTCACACATGATCTGCAGTTGGTGTAAATGGCAGTCTGACCAGAAGCCTAATAGATTCTGTTCCACATCCATTCAGCACTCGATGTGAAAGGGGCTTAAAGGCGGTTTCACACCAGCTGTGGTACAGAGACAGCCCGGTTACCGCACGGCCTCCAGGCGGACTGCCACTTACACCAACTACAGATGAATGTCTCCGGATAACTGATCCCACCAGAGGAGAATATGTTTAAAAACATTGCTGTAAAAACGACGTGAACTAACACACTGAACTGATATCCCTGTCATTAAAAATTAAACAAAATGGCAAATATAATTTGGTTTTATTTTGAAATATACAGGATGAACCTCACTGAAACATGTCTCACTTCCTGTCTGGCTCATGTAATTGTTTTAACTTCATGACAATCCGAATGAGACATCTGGAAAAATAAACTCCACGTGGAAACTAGCGGGAGTTTCACATCTGGATCCGCAGCCGGTGTGAATGCTCTGATTGGAACCAAAGTTTTTTGATCTACGCAGAAGCCGCACGGAAACCGGACCGCATCTGTGTTGCGTCCGGTGTGAACCAGGCTTCAGTCAGAGAGCATCTTTCGGTAGAAGCTACCACTGAAGCTAATTAGAAAAAAATTGTAAGGCTCAGTGGCATTTCAAAGATCCTTCCACAATCATCTGGTCCAAAAACTGAGAAAAAGCCTCAACAGACTTTTCTATGCAAACTCTATAATGGGTGAAACCTTTCAAAACAACTAAACATTAGTAGACCTTCATTAGTTTGGAGAAGAATGTTGTTCTGATATAGACACGAGTAAACAGATCCAGAACAGTTTGATTGATGTTTGGTTGGATTTTCAGCATCTGTTTGGTGTTTCAGCACCGTTGAAGGCGGTGTGTTGACCCAAGGTCTGAGCACAACAGTCCAAGGCCTTTTTTAGCTCCATCAGCTGACTGCCTCCAACTCGCAGCTTCTCCCTGAGCGCAGAGGAAAAGAGTTTAACAGACACAACACGTGAATGAATAAAGAGCTGGAGAGGACAAGAGGGAGGGAGGAGCATTAGACTAATAACGGCACCTTAACGCTTCCCGTGTCATTTAGTCCACCTGTGCGGAGCGGAGAAACGACAGGAGCCTTGTGATAATTCTTCAACAACAATCTCCAGTTTAGAATATGTAGAAGTGCTGGAGAGAAGAGACGCTTAAAAACTTCCATCTGCTGGGAAAACTAATATTTTGACATTTTTCTGAATGTATTTTTTTTTCAGCTGCTGCATCAAAGACATCTTGGTTCTGATGTCGAGTGAATGAAAAAAAACATGTTCAGCATCAACTCTGGAGAAGAAAAATGACGAGTGAGAAATTGAATCTTTGAATGAAATTAAATAAGATAAAGTCACTTGTGTTGAAGTTAAAGTCCCATTAGTTGTCACACACACTGATGTGTGTGTGAAATTAGGTCTCCGCATTTGACCCATCCCCTGGGGGAGCGGTGAGCTGCAGACACAGCCGCGCTCGAGAACCATTTGGTGGTTTAACCCCCCAATCCAACCCGTTAATGCTGAGTGTCAAGTAGGGAGGCATTGGGTCCCATTTTTTCAAAGTCTTTGGTATGACCCGACCAGGAATCGAACCCTGATCTCCCAGTCTCAGGGCGGACACTCTACCACTAGTCCACTGAGCTGGTTTTATGAGCGGCCCGGTGTGTTGGTTTCTGCAACACACCCTGAATGTTGTAGGTTCTACAGGGAAAGCTCATTAAGTTGCAGGATGACAGCAGTAACTTCCAAAAGCACGTGTTGTTTTGGATTTTAACTACATAGTTTTAACAGAATATTGGGGAATAACGGACGAGTAACAAGCACATGAAACCGCCTCCCTCCGAGTCAAACTTCCAAATATGTCTGCTTCATAGAGAAAGAGGCTTTGATGCTGTTATTTCTAAACTTTTCCACTACTTTGAATGTAAAACAGCTCAAACTGTAGAAGACAACCTTTAGACCATGTGTGGTATTTGACTAAAATAGGATGAGCAGCTTAAAATACAAAATACATTCTACTGCAGCTTCCAGAAACTTCAATGGACACCATTTCTCCTGACTTAACCAAATGTTCTTCTGGTCTAGTTTTTCCTGACAGTAAATCATTCTCCAGAAGCAACCACCACCCAGCCACAGCGCTGGCAATAGCTGCTTAGCAGCAGAGTCACTGAGGGAGTTTGTTGTGTGTGTGTTTCCTTGTCTGTTCTGTTCCCATCGGAACGTTGTGTAACAAACAGGAGGGAATGAGGAGAACACGTTTGAGTCTCGGTGAACAGCAGAGAACGTCTTGGCTAGTAGAAGCTAATTGTTAGCATTAGCAGCACCGCCACAGAAAAACTCCTCCAGGCTTGTGCTATTTGTGAAGAAAAAAACATCCACGTAGAAAGTCAGTGGTAGAGGCGCGTTGCTGTTATCCATCTGAGGTGAGATGTTCAAATATGAGGAAATAAGACTTCAAATCCTGCTGTCTGCTGCCACTCTGTGCAGCAGCAGCAGCGTTGACCGTGATGATTCAAGCAATTCAGAGCTTTTGTTTTCCAGAGAACACCATGCAACGCCTTCATTCCTACCACAACCATCGCAAATGTATTGATTAAACGAGTTTCCCACACTTTTGATGTTCACCATTCTAACCTGCTACTCAGTTGCAGAAGGTTAGTGGTGCACTTGTGAACAAATGATGCGTTACGCAACATTCATTTTGTGTGTTTAACGGGTAAACCATGAATAGAAACATGAACCACTGAAAGGATTTTTTTTTGGAGATTTTATTCTGGTCCCGTTTAAAACAGCTTCCCACCGTGTATCCGACCTACACAATGCTGCCTTCAGTGCCTTGGACACAGGTGTCTCCATGCGTCTTCTTAATATTATCAATTTCCTCTTAATTTTTGCTGGTTAAAGCTGTTACGACAAATCTGCAATCAAGCTTTTGAACGCAAACACGGTCATGGAACACTCACGCCCTCCCTCAGGTATCTCCCCTGAGATGCTTTTGCTGGAAGCGGACACCCACATTTCCTGAGGAAACGAGATAGTGCTAAACACCAGTAGCCATTTTCTAGGTTTTCTGAACGTCAAGAAAAACATCTATTCCACCTTTAATAATAATCATTTTGTCAACATTCACCCAGAATTCTTATTGAATAACCAAAGTAAAAAATTAAAAAGTATTACCGTAAATCCTCTAATACAGGCCGGTATTCAATTAAAGGCCGGTGAAATAATGGCCGGTCTCTTATTGTGGCCGGATGGAATGTGGTAACAAGCAAGTACGAGCGTCCCAGCGGCAGGGTTATAGTCCCGGAAACAACCAGCAGGAGGCAGTAGGGGTTCACGCAGACCTTTATTAGGCTTTTTCTACAACGCTTTCTAACGCTACAGACACGATCCTCTATCACGCTCCTACCACACAGAGTCACGGTGTCAGTTAACCATGCTAATTCAACCCGCTCAACAGAACACACATCACCTTCTCTGTGGCTTACATAACACTCACACAACACGCAAATCAACACATAGGAACTAGCAGAACGATAGGAAACACATATAACATAATACCCAGAATGCACCTGGCTTACAACCCCAGCCAGGTCATTACACTATCAAGTTCAAAGAGAACGGGCTGATTATGCTGCAGAACACTCTGGAGAGCAGCAGTAGGGGTTGTATGAACTATAGTAATCCCTCGTTTATCGCGGTAGATGCGTTCCAGACCTGGCAGCGATAGGTGAAAATCCGCGAAGTAGGGACTCCCAGCATGCCCCTCGCGGGGATTCCCTTCACGTCGCACCTACGTCACAAACCGCGGCTATAAACGGAAGTCGCCTTTCCAGCTCACCACTCAGTCATCGTTTCTTCAGATTCATGATCAGAGTTTCCAACCTACCGATCCAAACCACGAACTATCAGCTCATAGTAAGTTATCTTACTTACTTCTGGAAAGCCCGGCATTTCCGTGTCACTCCGTTGACGCTCGAACGCTCGGGGGTTTCCTAGAGCACCGACGCTATCACTTCCGCGTCTGTGAAACCACGCTCCCTATTGAATTATCGTATGATCACATTCTCTTTTTGGGGGTAAAACTCAAGTGCCAGACCGTAGGTACTGACACGCGATCGTTCATGTCGGTTCATTTCCTTTAATGTTTTCTGTCTTTTATTTGCGCCTGATGCGTTTTGCTGCATGCTGTGGAGCGGGGCGCTGCTGGGCATCACCTTGTCCTCCGACGCACTGATCACTGATACAGCCGCCAAACAGCAAGCGCTCCGCTGTTTTTGCGGTCGGTAGATCTTTTAGAACTGCAGTTCAAAGGTAACTCATAAGGTGAATATATATGAACCCAGGCAGCAGTTTCTCTCTAGGATTGAGAGGAGATGCAGGAAGATAATAAACAGGCAGGACAGAAAAATAGTCAAATAAAAACAAGTTAGTTTTTGTACCTGCTGTTGCAACAAACAGACACCATTGAAGGTCATCAGAAGTGAGGAACAGAAAATGAAATAATTATTTTAATGTTTAGAGCAGCAGGAACTCCGAGAGGCTGCAGGCGCATCAGTGAGTTTGCGGCTGCTGCGCAGGGGGAGGGGGGAGATGGCTGAAGCAGGGGGAGGGGGGAGATGGCTGAAGCAGGAACTACCGTTGTTAAAAGAAATGTGTTTAACTTTGAAAATGTGGGCGCAATTTTAATTGTCAAAAACTCCAGCGAACCATTAGTTCATTTTGCTCAAATAGAAATAGAGGCCTGCCTCTAATACTGGCCCTCCTTCCAATAAAGGCCTGGAGCTTGATGAGCTTGAGTCAAATACAGGCCCGGGCCTGTATTAGAGGATTTACGGTATATCCCAGAGGTGCACTGATAACATAGGGTGCCATTTGTAAAGTCCAACAGTCATAATTTAAAGCAGCTTTCCAGAGTTTTTGCCTTTCAGAAATTATGCATGATTTGTCAGAAATCCGTAAAAGTAATTGTCTCATCATGTACTGTGATAGGATATAAGCAATACGTCTTTTTTTTTTTGCTAGTATGCCCCCTGCCCCGCAGAGCTCCGTGCAATAGGAACCTGAGCGCCGACCAGAACTAACCAATAGTGTTAGACTACCACTTGCTTCAAATTTATGGAATACCTTGGCTGATGCAAAGTTGATGAACTTTTCACGGACAAGTAAGCCTCTAAAATATAAATATATAAGAACACAGCATGACGTGAGAATAGTACTCGTAAAACAACGTGTTTTAGCTTTTTAGTTGAAAACATTTAGTTTGTAAACTAAATAATTTAGTTAAACTAAATTTAGGGCAACAGTGGCACAGGAGTTAAGTGCTCACCCCAGTGGCGGTTTTACCATTACCCCCAAATTCCACTACCTCCGCTCCGCCCCCGCCTTCCGCAGCCGCTCGCTTCCGAACTCAATTTTTACTGGTACCCTCTCTACAACGGCTCCGCTCCGGTGCGGAGACCTGAGGGGGGCAAACAAGCATGCGCGGGATTTTCGAGATCTTGCGATACAGTCCGAGCAATAAACGCGGAAGTTAGATCCAAACACCCGTTGTGTGGGAGAAGCATCGGCATGAACTGTTTAATCTGCCCATCATTTGTGTTGAGAGATCAGCAGTGTATGGATCAACAAAGTGTGACTACTTTGATAGTAGAAACTGTATTTATGGCTTACTTTTGTGCATTTAAACTTCAGCCGCCATTGATAGTTGTTAAAAGTTGTTAAACCTGTGCATATGAAACAAAAAACGCCTTTTGTTTATCGATTTATTGTGAAAAACGGAAATTGTGCTGGCTCCTTTTCCTGTTGGGCCGTTGTGATTTCTGTCCATTTACTGCGGAGGTGCTCCGGCGTCCGGCGAAAATAGGATCAATTCTATTTTTGCCGGACGCCGGAACAGAGGGCGGCGCACGGCGCCGCACTGCCGGAGCACAGCCGCAGTAGTGGAATTGCTCTGATTGACTACAACGGGACCGATTTTGCTCCGGCGTTCGTGTCGGAGCGGAGCGGAGGTAGTGGAATTTGGGGGTTAGGCATAGATCGGCGGCCGCCTGGGGCCCCCTTGTGTTGGGGGGCCCCTCTAGCCCTGCCCGCCGGCACCCCTCTGTTAATGCCACAATATTCTTATTACCAACCTGTCGCCACCGACGGGATTGGACATGCACACTTCTCATTACCATAATTCCTCAACCATTCAAGATATCTGTACAATTCCAAAAGTATTGAAAAGATTAAAAATGTGGCGTTTCGTGCATATACAAAACATTACAGTAGCCACCGCGATTCCCTGTCTTGAGCACAACAAATCACAACACAGATTCAGAGACATGCTGAGTTTGTCATCCACAATGCTCCATTTTATAACTAAGGACTAATAAAGAGGGAAAATAACTAATGTCAGAAGAGGGGAGAGTTTCGCAAACCCAGTTAAAGGTAAGATTGTCAAAAATTTTGTGTAAGGGGCCCCATGTCTGTGTTCGCCTTGGGCCCCCAAATTGCTAAATCCGCCACTGGCTCGCCCCATAATCGGAAGGTTGCAGGTTCGAGTCCCGCTCAGTCTGTCTCTGTCGTTGCATCCTTGGGCAAGACAACTAACCCACCTTGCCTGCTGGTGGTGGTCGGAGGGACCGATGACACCTGTGTACGTCAGACTTGCCTCTGTCAGTGCGCCCGAGGGCAGTTGTGGCTTCAATGTAGCTTATCAACACCAGGGTGTGAATGGGTAAATGACTGGTGTTGATAAGCTACCGCCTTGGGGTGTTCCAGAACTCTAGAAGGCACTATATCAAATACAGGCCATTTATTTACCATTTAAAATAAATATTTAGGTCAGACTTGAATATTTAGTTTGTGAACTAAATGATGACTAAATATTTTGCTCCAAATTAAATATTTAGGTTACAACTAAATATTTAGTTTCTAATTAAATATATAATATAATAAATATAATGGGTCTGAAAAAATTATTTAGTTTGTAAAATAAATATTTAACTAAATTAAATATTTGGCTTGCTAACTGAAATTCAGTTGGGAACTTTAACATTTACAGATGTATGACTAACATTGTGAAAATATGACTGAAAAATTAACTCTCATTTTTTTCTCTTATGACAGGCTAAGCAACTCAAAATGTTGATATTTAGTTATGACTGTTTGACTTTACAATGGCACCCCATATGATTAAAGGATGAAAGCATAGTTTCTGTGTGTCATCATGGTTCTGAGTCAATCATCCATGATGAGAAACAGTGACGGCGTAGCATTTAAACACACCCAGCAGAAGATGATGCAGAATTAAGTGTTGAGCTGTGTTCTGTGGATCTGAGTAACTGAGCCGAGCAGTAGGTCCTTTAGGAGCTAAGATGATGCATATGACTAACCTGGACGCATGTAAGGAGCTGAAGAGCCTGAATGACTTAATAAAGTAAGAAATGACATAAAGCTCAATGCCGGCATGCGATTCAAACACATGCTGCCTGGAAAACGACTCATCCACCTTTATCAGCGATGTCACTCAGCAGCTAAGCTGGGCTGCATTAAAAGCCATTAGCACTGACGTTACATCCACATGTAAAAATAAGCCAGGAGCAGCCAACAGATGTTCCTAAACAGCCTCAGGACAATTCCTGATGCAGAATATCCACATGGAACGTTCTTACATAAGGAAGTATATTGCATTCAGTTGAAAAATAAATGTAAAAAAAGCTGCTTTTCTAAATTCCCAACATAATATTTTAATAAAGCTCATTTTCTCTGATATCATGACAATTTTTACATAAAAAAAACGGTTTCTTCTGAATTACCACGAGAATTTTACATAAAAATATGCTTTTAGCATCCCCTAGTGTCTGTTAGTAAAACCAAAAATAAACTTATGTCCTTGCTGTGTGTTCCTCTTAACACCTTCATCTAACAGCTGAAATGTCTCCTCAGCCTTCATTAGTGTCTACAGGAGTGGTTCATTACTAGATCAAACAAATCAGCTGTGTTCACAATCTAAAACATGTAGGAAGTGTGCTGGCAGCAGACTGCAGCGCTGGCATCTCAGCTTTACTTTACTAACCCCAACAGGGTCTGGACCAGCAATCTGAAGTTGCAAGAGTGATATTCTGGCCACAGAGGGCGGTGGGGGTCTGAGTGATATTTCATGAACCCTGTAAAGGGTCATTTTAGCACATACTGGCTCAAGAAAATGATTTAAAAACTTGAAAAAGTTGCAAAGTATGGCTTTATACTCAACAAACTGGAGATCCTCTTACTTAAATATGCCTACAGGAGCTATTATTTTATCTATTTATTTATTTATTTGTTTAGACGTTAATTCAGAAAAAGAGCTTTATGAATAAATTTCAGGTGAATGCAATATGCTCCCATACTTCCATTCGCCTAAAAATACTAAACACACATCAGGCTTTCTGTTTTGTGAAGGAAAGTTGAAAATTCAGAAATATAAGCAAACACACAGCCGATTTAAAAACCCTCGTAACAAAACCCTTAGACAACGGTTATTGCCTGTCTGCTCTTATCAGCTGATGCCCGCACACGCACCCTTATGTAACTTGTGACATCATGCAGGTCGGATCAATTATTTAACAGCACAGATAATGCACTAGCTAAGGAAAAGCCCGATCACTTCACAGAGAATGTGAGAGATAAAAATTTCAGCAGCACGACACCGTCGGCTCAGTCGTGTCCACTGGTGGCGACCTGGTGTAAGGAGGGCTGAATTCCTGTGACGAGAGAGAAACTGGAAAGCACCAGCTGATGTTTTACTTTAATGCTAAATATTCACCACTTTCCTCGTGGTGTCACATTACTAATCACTACAAGGAGAATTTGAAATCCTGGGTAAAATGAGGTTGTAAAATCCACCAGTGCCAAGTGTGTCACATCAATTATTTAAAGGAATAAGCATCTATTATGTCTACAAGTGGATGTTCCACATGTTGTTAGAATAAAAAAGTTTCAAACTGTCAGACAGCAGCTTTATGAGAGGACATATAATGAGACATAATCTGTTTAAGACAGATGCCTGTGGCTTGTTTCCATGGCAGCAGCCAGGTTTAACCTGCAGGCACAAGGATGGGTTCAGATCTACTTCGCTATGCAGACAGGCAGCTGATTCTGCTCATCTATCTAGACTAGAACGTAAATTAAACAGGAGTTTAGACTCAATAAACACACCAATAACCAGTACAGCACAAAACTTTATGCTGATTTTATTAAGACCAAAAGCTAAGTGTGTTGGTTTCGAGCAGCGTCTTCACTTTATCAGCCTTTAATCACAATTTCTAAATAATCATATTTAAATAACAAATAATATAAGAGAAGAAGCACTTTAATAAAACTCAGCATCTTGTTTCAAAGAATGCAAATAACCTGTTGTGATGTGAAAGTTTTAAATTGATACGAATAAGGATTTGTGAGGACAAACTACTGGAACCAAAAATGTTACTTTAAAGGACTCGTTCACTGAGAAACCGCGTAATTCTTGTTCTCTTTTAAACACGATCAGTCCCTCCGAGTTTCACATGCATGCTGAACATGTAAATATTCTTCGAATCTCATGGCCTGCATTAACTGCAGAAAGGAAATAGACAAGAAAACGGTCGAGTCAGGAAAAAACAGCCCGTTCTACGCCTCAGGCCCCGCCCACTTTGGCTTCTGACCTCAGAGGGTTGTACTGATTTAGCAGCCAGGAGAGAGCAGAGTGCGTCTAGGTTTGTAGAATTTGATTTGAATTGTTTATTCATAAAGCATGTTCCTGCTGCCAGTCGAGGAGGCTCGAGAACAAAATGCACAGAAACATAAAACAATATAAATGCAACTAAATAAAAGAGTAAATCAATAAAAAACAAAAAAGATTTTGAAAGCAATAGAGTAATTTGAAGAAACACAAAAACATTAATAAAACCAGCTAACTGATTGGTTTTTAAAATTGGGACAATCGTGGGCTGTTATCTCTGACGGAAGTTGGTTCCCGAGCCGAGGACCTATAACTGAAAAGACACGATCACCCCTAGTCTTGCATTTGGACCGAGGAACCTCTAACAGGTCGCTCTCAACCGAGCATTGAGTTCTTGAAGACAAGTGAAGCTAGGTATGGTGGCGCTGATCCGGACAGAGTTCTAGACAAAAACAGGATTTGGACCAGAACAAGGTATTCCACTGGTAACCAGTCAAAGGCAGCCAGGAGGGGAGTAACACACTCCCATTTTCAGGCTCCACAGATGAACACTGCAGCAGCATTTTTTACAGATGTAACTATGACAGTGAAGACTGGTTCAAGCTGGCATAAAAATAATTGCAGTAGTCCAATCTAGACATGTTAAGAGTTTGGAACAATCTCTGGTTTCTATTTTGTGAGAATTGGCTTAAACGTTGCTAAGTGCCTGAAAAAAATAAAAACACAAGAATGAACAATTGCGTTCATCCGCACATTGAATTTAAAGAGCAAGTCACCCCCAAATCAACTTGTTTTTGCTGATAAACTATATAAATAAGTGTCTAATTGTGCTGTAGACCCATGCGGTCAATCATTTGGTACTTTAGCGCACTTTAAAATTTGAATATTCTGCCAAAAACTGTCAGCATTGCGCCATCATCGGGTAAAAACTCTGCACTGCATTTGAATTTAAATTTGCCATCGCTATCGGCTAAGACCTGGTACATTATGATGTCACAATGGCGTTGTGAGCCTGTGTGTGTGTGTATTTGATAGTGGCTCCGCACTCTTGGTCTGCCAGGCAACAGCATTTGTTGCATTTTTCAAACATGAAATGGGAGTGGACTAAGCCTCTGGTAGGGGGTGACTTGCTCTTTAAGGGCTGAGTCAAATCTGACACCCAAATATGCGACCACAGGCTTCTCGTAGAGGAGCAACAAAAGAAGCTAACCAATAGCAACTTAACAACCTGGCAGAACAGGTTTGGGCTCGTGTTATGTGTGGAGATTAAACATCAATCTTATACTTTTACCCAAAAAGAAAAGGGCGAACGAAGGCAACAGAAGAGTCACGTTGCTGTTAGCCAATCAGAGCAGAGATGTTCGCATATCATGAATATCAATGAGTGAGTGACTCCAAACTCTGTCGTTTTCTTCTCCCTACTCTTCAGACTAACTTCTGCCCTCTAAAAAAAGAAGCCCCCGAGTTTCTTTTCCACCAAAATTGACTCAAGGCATTCATTTAGACTAGACCACTGCAGATTTATTGAAATAAATGAATGAACGAGAACTAGAAAAGTGTTCCACCTCCAGTAAAACTCATACAAATGAGTCCATGACTATCCCAGCAATCTTTCTAAAACCTCACTAACACTCATGTAAAAGTCCTTCCACATGACAGATCAGCTGTTTGATTTCCTTATCTCCTATAGGTGAACAAACAAAAACAAAATGTCCTGTTGTTATCAGCACATGTTGGTATTTTCACTGCCTTCTGCCAGAGACAGTCAACACCTGATACGGATTGAGCAAGTCTGAAACTCTGGACAAGCTCGACGAGTTAGAAACGTATTTACTACATGAGCATTTATGAGTTATTGTGCAAGATCTGCTACACCTTAACTGTCCAGTTAAACTCAATTGTTTTTTAAACGAGTATCTCGTGCTTCCTCCTTGTAAAAACGTGTTCAGGACCACAACTGAGTCTTGTCAGAATAAACCTTGCGATAAGGACATGGGTAGGGTTACTAAAACACCAGCTTAGGGTTTCTGAAGTGTAAAAGGTCTACAGCCTCTCTTCAATGAAATGTGTTAATAATGAATGTTCCAATTGTCTGGAAATGTTGGCATGGACACCGTCAAGATCTGCTGGGGATACCAACAAAGGAGGCTGTGATGATGGAGCGGCTGTTGCAATTCAGGAAGGACACACACACACAAACATGTCCAGGCAAGTTGAAACAGAGTGTTAAGAATCCAGGGAACTAGTTTGAATGAGATGTCCTTTTTAAAGGAAGACTCCATAACCTCAGATGATCAAAGAGACAGTGGTGGGTGGGTGTGTGTGTGTGCGTGCGTGCGCACGTGTGTGTGTGATTCCTACCTGTAATGTGGTTGTGTGAAACAATCATAGAGATCTTCAGCTGTTAATCTGCAGTTTTCATTATCAATCTGAAAGAAATCCGATATGTGAATGACCAACGTGGCCAAAGAAGCAAAGATATCTGAGAACCAGTTGTGTGTTCAACACAAACCTTGATGGAATAGATGATGTTGAGCAGATTCCGGACTTCGTTTGGATCAGGGCTTGAGCAAAAGAAGCTAAGAGACAAAAACACATATCTTTGAGAAGGCTTCACTCCAGCTGTTAATGAAAATGAGCTGAAAAGGTGTTATTACCAGGATGAAAAATAAAAAGTACATTTACAAACCCAACTAAGTAAAAAAAATCCATTAAGAAGTATGTTTTCTTCAACAATGTTTTATCTTCATACATACAAGGAATGCAGATTTGGATCTATGCTTTTGCAAATCTCCAATGGAGTGGAGAATGAGGGAAACAGAAAGGTTCCATTTGTACAGAATCTGGAATTTTCTACATCTAGAGTCTGCAGAAAGAGGAAAATGAGCGCTAGGGAGGCTTGCCCAAACACGTGAAATTGAATTTGGCTGTTTCCTAGGCAACGGTACTTTAGCAGCCCAACACACACGGCTATACAGAACACAGAAAAGCAAATCCACTCTCTGGACTAATGTCTTTAAAGCTAAAGCTTAATCTGAAACACTGAAGAGAGAGTAACAAATGCCATGATGTCTGAGCGAACGCATTGTTGGGCTGTAGCTCTTTGAAGTGAGCTTAGGTTGTTGTTACACAGCTGAGGTTTGCTTTGAGCCTGCAACCATTTGACAAATGAAATAACTGTCTGATGTGGAATGGCTGCAACACTTTTGCTTTGAAGCTGGAAAGTTCAAGTTTGAGTGGTGCAATGGTAAAAAAAAAAGTTTCGTTTTGAGCAGCAATTAGTTTGTCACAAATGTTGTCAATTAAGTAGTCTTTTTTTGACATCACAAGATCATGCATGCAAATCAAGCATCACTACAAAAGGAAATATACAGGGAGCCTAAACCCCGGCTTTCCACCGGAGCCGTCAGCAGCACGTTACTGCAGCAGCACGTCTTGCTCGCGTAAGCTGCTGCTTGGCCCTTCCCACGAGACGCAAAGCAGCAGGGGAGCAGCTGTCACCGACCGAGCACGAAGTCACACGAGTGACTTCGTCAGTAAACACAACAACAAGCAGGAGAAAACTACAACATGGCTCCAAAAGGTTTGTGTTTTATGTTCTGTCCGTTTTATAATCGCCAATACAGACCTAAAAAATAAAGGAGACCGCTAGCTAGGTGATAACTTCTCACGGGGTCGCACAGTTAGTACCTGTTTTTAAAAGTAAAGCAACCAGAAGGCAGTACGTTTCTTTATTCTGAAAATCTCGGGAGCTTCTCTCCATTTCCGCGTCCGATTTCCTGTCTTTCCTTCCCCAAAAATGTCGAACTTGACCCGTTTCAGAGGCGTCGCACGTAGAAAATAGAACCGGCGCGTAAAGGCCGCGACACGCTGCTCCTGAGACGCGGCCGACTCGCGCTGCTGACGGCTCTGGTGGAAAAGGTTCTGTTGACCACAGCGGTTCCTATCAGCAGCTATGACGTGCTGCTGCAGTAACGCGCTGCTGACGGCTCCTGTGGAAAGCCGGGGTAAGTCTCCTCCCTTTCCGGTCGGCTCATGGGTCCCTGGAAGAATGAAAAAATGAATGCAAGTGAACGGGGCTAAAAGAGATTATTTTCTAATCTACTTTGCCTTATGCCCTGGATCACACATATGTTGTACTGCAATTTAAATGAAAAGTAATCATGTATATTACGACCATGCCTGTCACATACTTTAATATTTACCAGCTTGTAAAAGTTTGTAATTAGCAAGATTACAAATTGCCATTGGCACGTCGCATATGTGATGTCGCCACAGATTCTCCTCTCCCCTAGCGTAGTTGCTACTTACCAAATGGTTAGATTTATGATGGTTCTTTCCTGAAGGAAGAATGAGAAGTTCACTGAACTTACAGACATTTTTCCTCAACTTTTCTCCGTGTATGGTTCGATGACATCAGTTTGGTGATGTGCGTTTGTATTTTAACACAAAACCTGAAATAATGTTTCTTCCCATTCGAAAATAAGCACGTTCGTGGAATCATAATGGTCTTTAAAATTCACGGACATCACATGTGAAATCCATGGCACATAACAGATTTAGAAAATAGCATTTTTAGCCCCATTGACTTGCAATATTTTTTTTTGTTCTTCAAGGGGCCCATGGTCTGGAAGTAGATGGGCGGCACTTAGGCTCCCCTTAGAGAACGACCAATATGGGTGTTTCGATTTCCATCGCTGTTATGTAGAGGTCAGTGTAAGCTAAAATCTTTGGCCCGATATCTAGACGTTTTTCACCTTATTTCCCATAAAATTTCTCAGTAACTACGGTGAATGCACAAAAGTTCTGAGCCTGATCAGCTTTTGAACACAGAATTTAACCAACACTTTAAACTTAATCTTGTACAAAATTGAATATTTAACCAAAGTCAATCAAACAAAGCAATGCACTATTTTATTAAATATTCAAAGCAGGTGAATAAAAATAAATTTCAGTTGACAATAATAATGTTTTAGATCATTTATTATGCAGATGTCTTTCAGGAATGGAACTGTACACCCACTGATGAGCCAGACTTTAAATGGGCTCTACTCAAAAGGAGTGCTCTATCCTTATACTGTATTTTAAAGTGAATATATGATGCAAAACTCACCTTTTGCATCCTTTTGTGCTGCCATGTGGGTATCTACTGCTTCTATAAACATTTCAAACATGAAAAAAAAAAATACCTCATCCACCCATTTTATGTCCGTGTTTGGTTTTAGGAATTATTTGCCTGAAACAAGCCATTTCAGAAGTCTCTATATGTGACATCACAAACAGGGAAACCAGACTTGAATCTGCACCGAAGGGCCTTGAGTATGTTAGTACCTGTTTTTGTCTTCTTAAACTTTTGCTTTGCACTATCTTCCATTGGGAAAAGAGAAGGAAACTCATCTGTGAGTAATCCTGTTGTCTAGTAGCTCCGGTTAGGGCCAAGTGAAAACAATAAGTGCAATCAGGGGCTGTGAACGAGCTGTTTCTCCCCTCCCTGAAAACACTAAACAGGTGATCTAGGTCTCAACCATTGCAATCAGCTGCTGCATGAACACCTGTTTCCAATTAGTAGCACAGCATAAGTTTGGTGGCATAAGTGAAGCGTCAGCGGAAGTGTCAGCCCTTGTGTCTCCAAGCTTCTCACGTGCAGCCGCCCTACTACATGCCCACTTGACCCCATTCTGACTAAGCTGCTCCAAGCTATTGCTCCTACAGTAGCCGCAGCAGTCACACATGTGATCAACGCATCACTGACATCTGGTACATTTCCCACCTCTCTCAAGCATGCTCGGGTTAAACCGCTGCTAAAAAAACATCTCTTCCTCCAAATCATGTGGAGAACTACCGACCTATCTCTCTCCTGCTTTTTCTGTCCAAAATCATTGAAAAGGTGGCTTTCAAGCAGATCACAGAATACCTCTCACAAAACTGTCTGCTTGACCCTTACCAATCTGGGTTCAAAAAGGGCCACTCCACTGAAACTGCTCTGTTAGCAGTGACTGAATCCTTAAAAGAAGCTAGAGCGACAGGCAAATCCTCAGTGCTTATCCTGCTTGACTTTTTGGCTGCATTTGACACCGTCAACCATGGCTTCCTTTTGTCCACACTCTCTAGTATGGGCATCACAGAGAAAGCACACGCCTGGTTTGAATCGTACCTCACAGGACGATCATTCGGTGTATCTTGGCTTGGACAATCCTCTACCGTGCACCATCTTGCCACAGGAGTCCCCCAGGGCTCTGTACTAGGATCTCTTCTCTTTGCCATATACACCACCTCACTGGGTGAGATCATTCGATCACATGGCTTCTCCTACCACTGCTATGCAGACGACACCCAGCTCTATCTGTCATTTCCACCGGACGACCAAACTGTCTCTGCACGAATATCAAACTATCTCTCTGACATATCAAAATGGATGAAAGCCCACCATCTCCAACTCAACCTCTAAAACTGAACTACTTGTCATTCCAGCAAAACCATCCATACAGCACAATATCTCACAATATCTCATTCCAAAATGACTTCCTATCTCTGGCTCCTTCAAAGGCAGTTCGAAATCTGGGTGTTGTGATTGATGAACACCTGTTGCCTCTGTTGCTCGTTCATGCCGCTTTGCGCTGTATAACATACGAAAGATCAGACCATACCCAACAAAACATGCCACCCAGCTCCTGGTGCAATCTACTGTCATCTCCCGCCTCGATGACTGCAACAGCCTTCTAACTGGTCTTCCAGGCTGTACTGTGAGACCTCTTCAAATGGTCCAGAACGCAGCGGCGCGTCTGGTCTTCAATCAGTCAAAAAGAGCACACGTCACCCCTCTGTTCATTGAGCTCCACTGGCTACCGCTAGCAGCATGCATCAAATTCAAATTGCTAACACTAGCGTACAAAGTCCGAGATGGTACGGTTCCCATCTACCTGAATCCTCTTGCAAAGGCTTACGTCTCGGCCCGGCCGCTCCGGTCATCACAGGGCCATCAGCTAGCAGTGCCTACACCACGCTCAGGACAATCCAGACTCTTCTCATGCATTGTTCCACAAATGTGGAATGACCTTCCAAGCACTACCAGAACAGGAGCTTCCTTTTCAATTTTCAAGAAACTCCTGAAGACCCTGCTCTTCAGAGAGCATCTTCGTAACTAGCACCCTCCCTGCACCCGTCCCCACCTCTCTACTGTCCACTCCTTGTTCCCTCCTCTCCTTGAATGATGTCAAGTTGTTGTTATTGTTAGCCTCAAGGGTAACATGCCGATTATCACTTGTAAGTCGCTTTGGACAAAAGCGTCTGCTAAATACATAAACATAAACATAAACAAAAGAACCACCTGTCAGGTGCTGGAGGAGCAGTAGCTCTACACAGAGCCCATCCCAGATAGAGTTTCTCAGCTTATAGCAGCCTGAGCCAGGATAGATGGTCACGGCCAATTCCAGCTTGTTTTTTTTATGACAAAGCCCTAAACGACTCATTCTGGGCGGTAATGTCAAGAATAAAACTGCTAAAATTGCTTAATGTGAAAGGGATTTGGTGCAAAGAACTTCATTAACGTGTTTTTATAATCAACCATAGCACTATTGTAAATGAAGACAAAAAGGTTATGGCTTTTTTTAAAACACAACATTTTACAAACTAAATATACACAAAATTGGGATTTTTTTCCTCCTCTTGTCAAAAAAAGACACATTAATAACGTTAAATGCACTCAGATCTTAAAATTGATCTACACGTGGAAGGAAATGCCAAGAGTTTTCCAGGAAAATCCTTTTCCTATGGGAAGGGGAGTGGAAATGGCTTCATTCTGACAACAGATGACCAGAAGAGCTGCATGCGTGTGTGAATGGGTGAATGACTGATTGCGTTGTGAAGCACCTTGGGGGGTTGTATGTAAAGAGATTGAGATATCAGCTAAAATAATGGTTCTGACTCAAACTCACTGATATAAGTTGTGCGTAAGACAATACGCTTCACAGTAATGAGAAAATGCCAGAAATATTAGTGCTGCCAGAAATTTCTAGAAGTTGCCAGAATGCCACTCCTCCTCTCTCCTCCACAAACCCACCCACACACAAATACATGTACACACACACACCCCTTTAAGACTTACAGGAACAATGTGGCCTCTAAAAATAAAAGTAGAGTTTCTGTGTCAGAACTCGTTTTTAATTTTGCTGTGGAACAAAGAGGCAACACGGCAAACCTTTAAAACACTAAATGTGAAAAATGATAACAAACTAAGATCCTGTTACTGATTCCATCACAAAAAGCTCTCTCAACAGCGCAACATGAGGTCACATCATCACCAAACATGTCTCAATATCAAACAGAATAAAAAATAGCCCTCAAACACATCAATATTGCATTTTATTAACATATTCTTCAGATTTAAACTCCTTAAAAATAGAAGCTGGTCTCTGAGAGAAACTCTGGTAAAACTTCAGTAACATAAACCCTCCATAAAAGCATCTAAAATTTAAATTGTGTGAGTCAGCCAGGATCGAGGCAAGAGGCAGAAAAAGGAATCAGAACAAGCACAATGCTGGAAATAAAGTGTACTGTGGTGAGTGCACAAAAATACCAACAAAAGAGTGATGATCAAAAACAAAGCAGGGCAGGATGAATCTGTCGAGACTTAAAGAGCAAATCCCCCCCAAATCAACTTGTTTTTGCTGATAAACTATATAAATAAGTGTCTAATCGTGCAGTAGACCCGTGTGGTCAATCATTTGCACTTTAGTGCACCTTAGTTAAAATTTAGATATTCTGCCTAAAACTGTCAGTGCTGCATCATCGTAGGGTAAAAACTCTGCACTGCATTTGAATTTAAATTTGCCATTGCTATTGACTTAAGAGGTACACTGTGACGCTAGCTGGTAAGTTATGATGTCACAAAGACGTTTGTGTGTGCGTGCGTACGCGTGCGTTTGTTAGCGGCTCTGCCTTCTCGGTCTGCCATGCAACAGCATTTGTTGCATTTTTAAAACATGAAATGGGAGTGGAGTAAGACTCTGGTAGGGGGTGACTTGCTCTTTAAGCTGTATTGTGATTCAGAGCGAGTTTTTGGCAGATATTTCTTCTTGTCACCCCCTCATCACACGTTTGACTTGCTCTTTAAATATGTAAATGTGGAATAAAGTAAATAAGATCATTTTTTTCATTCTGTTAAGTTGTTTACCAAACAAATTATTTTCTGGAAGACATAAAAACTGATATAAAATCTCGGTCAAAGTATGATTTATTATATTTATCCTCAGAAAGACCCATAAAGTAGGTCCGGTTGTTTGGGGCAAAATGCATGCAGAGATTGTTTTTAGAAGTACAGCATAAAAACCCTGTTAATACTTCAATATCAAGTGCGTAAAAGACTGTCTTGCAATTTTATTGTTTAAAAAGTAAACAATGTGAGGATTTTTTTAAAGCAGAATACATAATTAATAATCTGAGATTATCAAAATGTTAGTGTTACTGTTTTGAGTAAAACTTTGAGGGGAAAGAAAACAACAGGCTGCAAAAATCTGCATGAGAAAGCAGATTCAAGCTCAAGTTGAAAGTGAAAAATGTCTGCAGTTAAAATAAGAAGTTGTTGTTAAACATTCTTTTCCACACCTGTCAAACACGTTGTGTAAGAAGAATGTTAGTCAGGTAGGTGACAGCAAACCGGTGAAACCATTTTTTTTTGTTTTCAAACAGAAATACAAAAGAAGCAAGGCAAGTCCAGCATAGAGCCCTGCACGGGCCTAAAATCTGAGCCCGTGTCCGGCCCGGCCCGAGGGGGTGGAGCTCCAGCCCGACCCGGTCCGAAAAGGTTTTCAGGATTCTCTGGCCCGACCCGAGCCCGACTTCTTTTTTTTTAACCTTTCATAATGCTTTAGCGTGATAGAATGCTCAGCGTTCTAATTATCTGCGAGAAGCGTTCTGCAGTACAAAAAAAAGAAAGAAAGAGAAAAAAACCAGCATCAATGCAGCTTTTTTTCCTATCAGAGCGTATTTTTCGAGCGGCAGATGAAATTTACGAACACTATATTAATTGGATGCGTTTGTAAATTTAATCTGCTCTGAAAATGCGCTCTTGTGCAATTAGAAAAAAAAGCAGCATTCTAATTTTCTAACTGCAGAGCGCATTTTCAGAGCGGCAGATTAAATAAACGCCCCCAATTATTATAGCGTTTGTAAATTTAATCAGTCGCTCTGAAAATGCGCTCTGCAGTTAGAAAAAACCCAGCAATGAATACTGTATTTTTTTAACTGCAGAGTGAATTTATTCATAGAAAAACAGAATGCTGCCATTTGCATGAGAATAAACGAATATCTGACATATCAAAGTGGACATAAAATGGCATATTAGAATAGGGGCACATGTTTCAATCAGCAGTTTGAGAATTTGTTTATATAGGCGCGTTTATAAACCACACAGACCTTAACTGAGCTAACGGGTGCTGGTGCGTGAGAAGCAGGCAGGTGCTGCTGCGTTTAAGGGTTTCAGTTTTTTTTAAAGAATTCGATTAAAAATAAAGGCGCCCGGCCCGTTTCCGAGGTAATTACACATTTGTTGGCCCGAAGCCCGGCCCTTGGGCCGTCGGGCCGAGCCGACCCGCAGGTCTAGGGCTTCAGTGCAGGGCTCTAGTCCAGATGAACAGCCATGGACTACATGCATTCGTGCAGGTAAAAGCGCAAATCAGCAGGAAATCATCAATCATCAGTGCCTCTGAACAAGCAAACCTCTCTACTATGAGTTCTGATATAGTTCAGATCTAACTGAGTTTTTGGCGTGACGTGATTGGGTTATATCAAGTCATTAATGTGGTAACTGTTCTTTCAGGCACTGTGCTGAAGTGCAGCACTCGCTGTTACATCATGGGAAAAGAGATAAGGAAAAGTTCGAAGGTCAAGCAGATTAAAGGGTGGCACACAAACACGCATGCACACGTAACCGGGACACAGGAAGGACTGCTGGATCAGAGAAGCTCCTAGAAAGACCGGCAGCAGGGGCAAATGGCTGCTAAACCAGTGAAAGCCTGCAAGAATTGCATGTTTAAACATATTTCAGCTTATTTCAGAAAACTTAGAATAGTTGTAAGAAGCATTTCTAACATTCGGTGTAACGGGAGGGCTTTGCTGCTGAGGTGCAGCTTAATAAAATGTCCATTTTAGTGTGACCGTGGTGATTCTGGCTGGATAACGTACCTGCTGAATGCTTGGAGCAGCTGTGAGACCACAGAGGACAGTTTTTGCAAACAGGCTATGGTGTCCTGTGGCGGTGGTGCGGGACCTCCCACTGGTGTCGCGGTCTGCATGGTGTGAGGGTCAAATCCGAGCCCTTTGAACACGTCCAAACTGAAACATGACAGAAAAAGATGACCTTGAAGGTCAATGGAATGGAAAAAAAAACAAAGTACATGTCAAAATAAGCTCAAATGTGCTGCTTTTGTTGATGAAAAGTGTTTCCAGGAACTGTTTATTGTGATTTTAACCACTGGAGTTAACTCTTTCCTCCTTTCATTTCAATCAACTTTGTAAGCTCGGCCTCTCAAGGACTTAAGCAAGAACCTCTGGAGGATAAAGACCGTAAACACTGGGGTCTTAATCCTTTCGACACATCCCATAATATGTCAGCTGCTTTCATCTGCTGCTTCTTCATTGAGCACGTACTGGCTCACCTTGTCTGAAACATGTGAGACCAGATGTTCTCAAACATGGACCACACTTCCTGAGGAGCGACCCGAGCAGGGACGGTTGGTTTGCCTTCAACATCATCATCATCCTTCATGGTGACATCACCGGTAACTGATTCTTCCTCCAAAAACACATCGCGCTGGAGCAAAAAAAAAAAAAAAAAACGAAAACAGTTAAGTTTTATTTACTTTTTAAAACATTTTGGATCTCGTCATTGATTTTTACGTGTAAAATAAAGATTTTAACGATTTCAAATGTGTTTGAGCTGACCCGAGGCTGCAGCGTATTGTAAAGATTTTCCAGGGTAGTGACGGCCTGAGGTACGAGCCTCGAACTTTTCCAAAACGCTCCTACGAACGTCTTCGCTTCCTGGACGATTGCTGAGGTTGAGCAGCTGTTCACAGATTGCCCTGAAGGAACAGGCAGAAGCTTGTAGTTAGTTGTTGCTTCTGCAGGATATAGAGGTTTGTCACAACGCTGAAACACCTTGCAGCCTCAGAATGTTGTTCAGCTTCACTCCACAAGCTTAAACTCTAGTTGGGTGTTTTACAGGACTGCTTTAATGGTGCAGTAGATGTTTTCTGGAGCATTGTTTGCCATATTGCTTTAACTGATCTTCACATTACGCTGGCAACCATTAAATTAAATGTACAATCCTGGAAAAACCTCAACCATCCTGATCCCAATCCAACCGTCAAACTGCCCTCTGACCACCCCTCCCCCCTCTTCACACCCCCGTCTATGTGCACGGATCATGTGTTCTCAGCTCAGAGCAGAGCAGGAGGTGAAGCCAGAGCCAGGCTAGCTATATTAGCTTTACTAGCATACTATATTGTTAAACACTGGAGTTTCCAGATTAATAAGGCCAGTTCTCTCCACTAGACCTCTGATCATTTACACTGGGAGATTCTCACTGAAGGCAAACCAAGGAACTCTTGGCATTCTCTTGATGAGCTTCAAGAGCTTGTCCTCCAAGACTGTTGGAAAACCATTTCAGGTGACTACCTCTTGAAGCTCATCAAGAGAATGCCAAGAGTGTGCAAAGCCGTAATTGGAGCAAAAAGGTGGCTATTTTTTTGTTGAAGAAAATAGAATCTAACATGTTTTTGGGTATTTCACCTTTTTTGGTGAAGTTCATAACTCCACATGTGTTCATTCATAGTTTTGATGCCTTCAGTGAGAATCTCATGAAAATAAAGAAAACACATTGAATGAAAAGGTGTGTCCAGTCTTTTGACCTGTATTGTAGGTCTCAATGGCTTCTCTAAACTTTCAGAGGGGAATGACTATGAGGAGTCTGTCAGAAGCCTGGAGGCTCCACAGCTGTTAGGTAGGTGTGTTTATTTTAGGAATTATAGCAGAAAAGGGGCCAACACAGGGTCAAAAACAGGGAAAGACTCTATTGTGGTTTTACGGTTGTTTGGCCTTTGCATCTGGTGATAAAACATTTTCTGCAGCCATCAGATTCTGACTCTAGGAAGGGCACCTGGAGAAAGGGGTTTGGACTTTAAAATAGATTTTTTAATGTAGCTTCCAGCTTTTTTCCAGGAACTTCTACTGCACCTTTAATCTGAGCAAGATGTTGTTAACTACTGGGAAGAGATTGAGCAAATATTAAATTATTTTAACAGCAAATGTATAAAAGCAAGATTCAGATAATGAGCTTTTAAACAGGTGTTATGTCTGGAGGACCAAAATCATCCATCCATCCATTTACAGCCGCTTATCCGGAATCGGGTCACGGGAGAAGCAGCCCAAGTAGAAAGGCCCAGACTTCTCTCTCCCCAGCTACTTGGGCCAGCTCCTCCGGGGGAACCCCAAGGCATTCCCTGGCCAGCTAAGAGACACAGACCCTCCAGTGTGTCCTGCGTCTTCCCTTGGGTCCCTTCCCAGTTAGGCAGGCCTGGAAAACTTCACTAGGGAGGCGTCCAGGAGGCATCCTAACTAGATGCCCGAGCCACCTCAACTGGCTCCTCTCGACGTGGAGGAGCAGCAGATCTACTCCAAGCTCCTCCCAGATGACCAAACTTTTCACCTCATCTCTAAGGGAGAGCCCAGACACCCAGCGGAGAAACCTAATTTCGGCCGCTTGTATCCGCGATCTTGTTCTTTCGGTCACTACCCAAAGCTCATGATCATAGGTGAGGGTAGGAACGTAGATCGACCGGTACAACGCCCATAGCACTGCAGACGAAGCACCAGTCGGTCTATTGATCTCACGCTCCAACCTTTCCTCACTCGTGAACAAGAGTTAAGCTCCTCCACTTGAGGCAGGACCTTGTCCCTGACCTGGAGAAGGCACGACAAAAATCAAGATTGATAAAATTTTAAAATTTGAATTTGGGACTTCTATAGCCTGATTAAGGCATTATTATTATTATTATTATTATTATTATTATTATTATTATTATTCCCTGGCTTCAGGCCCAACTGACCAGTGAGGAGTCCCTCCTAGCCGGCTGTACTTCCCTGACCCTCTCCCCTCCTCCTCACTCTACCACCAGCGACTAAAAACATCCAGAATCAGGAGAGTGAGCCAGCTTAAACTAACAGCAATGACAGTATCACATTTTTGAAAAGGTTAATAATATTTTTTGGGTGTGAGCTGAACTGATTGTGCTGCTGGTGCCACCTTCCACGTGGGTGGACACAGAGCCTCGAGTTGCAGATAAACGGCTCTGAGAATATCCGGCGTAACAAACAGTGCCAGCACCGATGAACAGAACTACTGCAGTGAGCTACTCAGCATCTTTCTGACACACATTTGAGTCTCCCACTTGAGCGGGTGACCTGATTCCAAATGTAGTTCTGTAGGGGGATAGCGCGGTGTGAGGCACAACCAGGCAGGAATTCCATCGGAGGGATGTCTCAGTATCCCAGCACTGAAGGAATACTCTTTAAAATTAACTTTTACTTAGATTTTAGTAAATAAAGTTCATAAAGAAATTGATTTATTTTCAATTTATGTTGGTCAAATTTATCACAATGAAAACTAAAGCAAAACTTGGCCCTATGTGTGTTTTACATAACTCGCTGTTTACATTTAAATTGAAATTAGATTGAAATCTCTTCTTAGGGACCAGTGTTTCCCGTGGAGAATGACATCATCATAACCTTCCAGAAACTGCAGCTAGGCTAAACGAAACACTACACGACCCCAACAGGGTGACACGATCTATTGCACAAACAGACCTAAAGTGGAGATTATTATAATCCACGCTAACAAGGAGAAGACAAACGTCATACAGCTTTTGCCTTTCCCCACCAATATGCACACATACCTGAGCGAAAGAAATGGATGAGGTGTGAGAGTGTTTCATTCATTTTCCGTGGAACAACAAATCCAAAGACCGCTATCCAGTGCTTGTCAAAACATTGCAAGACACCCTGAAGCGTGGTCCAGGGCGGTTTAATCAAAATAATCTGTTAACACAACACAAAAGAAATGTGATGGATCGACACAGATTATGAATCACTGCCAAAAGGAAATCTAGTGTTTGGATCTATGTACCTACTTACTGCACTATGCACGAATTGGGTGAACAAGCAGGTATCACATGAGCTAGAGGTGTCCAAACTTTTCAAGATGAGAGACAAAATCCTCCTCAAAAAAGTGTGTGTGTGTGTGTGTGTGCGTGCGTGCGTGTTTGTGTGTGTGTTTGTGTGTGAGGGGGGGGGGGGACAAAATCACTCAGAGGGCCACGCCTTGGACAAGGTTGGTCTAACTGCTTGTTGACCTCTTGAATTCTTATTTAGTGTACAGAATAAATGACAACTAACATAAAATAGACTTAAACACGTGAAAAGTCACTTTACGTCTTTCCAAATGTCCCCAAATGCGGCCTTCATCTCCACCTCCAGCACATCAGACAGCACCTCCCGCAGACACTCTTCTAGCTCAAACAGGCATCTGCTAAGTTCCAGTTTCATCCGCTTATCGTTTCCTTCCCTTTGCTTCTGGGTATCTGTAGGCATATGCATAGATAATAACCTAGACATTTACTAATATATCTGCACGCATGAATGCTGAAGCTTTTAATAAAACACAGCAGAACATTTCACACAGCAGGATTCATTTGGGACCTTTCTTGTCACTGTTATTCTGCTACACAAGTGTTTGACCTGTTTTAACTGTTAAAGGGATGTTATTCACGTCTGAAGTGTTGATGAAGGCAGTAGTGACCCACACAGCAGCAAGAAAGGATGCAAAACGTGAGATTTGCATAATACGTTGCCTTCAAATGAAGAAAGCAAAAGCGAGGGAAAAGAACCAGGAAAGCATGGACGAGCTTAGTGCTTGGATATGGACCGTTAATAATAACACTGGAGCAAATGATTCCAAGTTTCTCCCTATTTAGCATGAAGAACATGTTAATCCTTGAATCACCTTCGTTGATAGCATCCACAGCTTCCATCTGACCACATGGCTGGACTTCGGCATGATTCGTGTCTAACGTGACCTCAGCGGTACGAGGGAGGACTTGAGGTCGAGAGCTCTGAAGGATTAGATGTCCAGACGTCCTGACCTCTACCTCCAAATCATTCTTACACAGAGCCTTCACCCCACTCAGGACAGCTTTACTGCACAGATTTTTATCATTGCTAGAAGAGAAAGATGCATTCACTTCATTAAGTGAAGAAAGGAAAACTCACACCACAGTTATGTGCTGCAATCCTCTAATTAAGAAAAAATAAATAATCAATAGCAGCAACAAATCAAAACATAATTAAAATAAACGAACCCTCTCCACAGCAAATGTTGGGCAACAATTAAAAACAATCAAATTCCCGACCTAAACCGAGAATTCCTCACTCAGCACATCTATTCTTTGTGGAAAAACAGTCACACGTTTTTGTGTCCCTCCCCTCTCATTCCAACTGGAACTATCTGGCACAGTCACATGCATTTGCATTATTAGCAGAGGACACATAGTTTGCTGCTGCAGCAAACTGAAGAGAGGACGGGGGAGGGGAAACTCACGTGCATAAGATGACAGCGCACTCTGGGTACAGTTTCTGGTATTGCAGGCAGCACTGCAGCACTCTGTCGTCGTTGTTCTCACTCTTCAGACCGTCTGAGGAACAGAAAAGAGCAGAGGACAACAGGACAAGTGACTCCGAGAAACCAGTCTAAAAATGACACGGTGACTTTATAATGCTGAGAGTACAAAATACACACAGATGGGAACAGTGGGGCTTGTTTTCTTTTAAAAATAAAGGAAAAGTTACATATTATAAAGGGAAAAAAATAAATGATGGATTTTTTTCCTAATAAAACAAATAAACCTAAAAATTGTGTATCCAGCAATAATACATGGATGCAACTTGCCCTTGAGTTGTACACATTGTTTACTACAATGAGTGTCAGCGCCACCTAGAGCTTGTTGTGTTAAAATCCAGATGGCAGCAGAGTAAGAACTTTTAGTTGGAAATAACACATTCCTGTCCATTTGAAATCTGTTATGGTTTGAAAAGCAGCTGAGCAGACTAAAACTCTTCATTTAGAGACTTTTACTGTCTGGATCATTACTCACCGCTGCTCATGGCAGCCTGCTGCATAGACTGCCCCCACAGGCGAGGGTCCCGGCGCTTCAAAGCGTTGTAAATGAAGGAGATGGCGGGATTTACAAGGTGAGCCACATTATTTAACTTGTCTCGTCCTTTTTTTAGGTAATCCAGCTCCTGCAGCACCACCCAGGGGATCAGGACAACAGGGAAGCCCAGCGCTAAGAGACCAGAGACCACAGATGTGAATGTGGAACCCACAATAAAACATTTATAGATTCAAAACATGAATATTTTTTGTTCCGTTTTGTACTTTTATCTGCATTACACAAGCAGATAATTGTAAATTTAGGAGTAAAACAGAAATAATCACTACCTGAACCTCAAACAAGCTTTGATCAGTGAATCTGGACTAAGATCTCCTTTACTTTTTCATTTTTAGTCCTAAAATATCATATAAAAAACAATAAAATGTACTCAAGTCATTTACAGGAGATAGAAATAGATTTAATAGTTTTAAACAGTCAAGACAATATTTGGTGACGTTAATAATTTAATGCAACTATCAAGAAAAGTCTATTATTAAGCCCAAGATAGATTAAATTAAAAAAAAGAATTATATGAAATAATAAATGTAACTGTACAAAAATCCTTTGATTTCAATTTTAACAACAAATTGAAATGTTCATTACCTCCAAGGCCATGAGAATTAATTTTTTTCACATAATCTAAGTGCTTGATGAGAATATTTGTATCCAGAATGAGGATTAGCTCTTGCTGACAGGGTTGTTGGTCTGTAAAGATAAAACACACATCATTAAGTTATCATTTTTCTGTTGATTTTACAACTAAAGTGTTCAAACTGAGCTTCAGGAAAAAATTCCACCTTCATTTGACGTGTTACTCAAAAGCAAAGCAAAGTGGATTATGTGTCAGGTTGACGGTCAGCATCAGGGAACTTCTGCTCATTTACAAAACACTTCAGTTCAAACGGATTTTTTTCTCATGTTGAAGCTTTTTTCTATGTAAAAGTTTTAAATAATAATTATCTTATTTGTAGCTTCCTGAACGGCTTCAGCTCAGAGAAAAATAATTCACAATTATGATTTTTTACTGCCTTTCAAAAACAGCTTTAATTACAAAAAAAGTGAAACGATAAATGACATTTTTATTTTCAGGAAAATTAAATTAATTTTCGTTCTTCCGGCTAGTGACTGAAAGAACGAGATTGCGGACACAAGTGGCCGAAATGAGTTTTCTCCACAGGGTGTCTGGGCTTTCCCTTAAGAGATGGGGTGAGAAGTTCTGTCATTTGGGAGGGGCTCGGAGTAGATCTGCTGCTCCTCCACATCAGGAGGAGCCTTTTGAGGTGGCTCAAGCATCAGCTTAGGATGCCTGCTGGACGCCTCCCTGGTGAGGTTTTCCGGGCACGTCCAACTGGGAGGAGACCTAAAGGAAGACCCAGGACACGCTGGAGGGACTATGGCTCTTGCCTGGCTAGGGAACGCCTTGGGATTCCCCTGGAAAAGCTGGTCCGAGTGGCCGGGGAGAGGGAAGTCTGGGTCTCTCAACTTAGGTTGTTGCCCCCGTGACCCAACTCCGGATAAGCGGAAGAAAATAGATGAATTAATTTTTGCACATCACTGGTTTTTAGGCAGAAATATTTTAAAAACCTGCCAGATTTGACCATTAGCTATCCAAGAAGTGATTCATTTTGCTGTTGGGGGTGATATTTAACCCTCTGATGCATGAATTATGAAATCTTCAACCATTATTTTTTAAACATTTTTTTTCATTCATCTTTAGGTGTGAATGAAACAAATTTCAACAAATATTTTTTGTACCATTTTCTTAATTTACAAATACTTTATTACATGTCCACCTCAGTGGACAGCGTGCATTCTGAACATGAAATATGTTGGCTTGACTTACTGAAGTCCAAATGGAGGGGCTCACATGCAATAAAGTCTTCAACAGCTGTGCTTAATAGCAAAAATAAAGAAATAACAATTTTGAGTACCTGTCCACTGTAGTGACCATTATGCATCAAAGGGTTAATGTTTTTAAAAGTGCTTCATAATGACATTTATACAGTATGATAAAGTTTAACAAAGCTGCTCTTAGCTACACTTGGACAAGCAGTTTATGCTTGAGTCCTGTCAGACATAAAAGCAATTTCTAAGAAGAGAGGCCCTACAGGAAGCTAGCTACAATGAGTGGCTTTTATACAGAAACACGCTTTAAAATAGTCAAAATATCCCTTTAGAGCATATCTTGTTTTTTCACTCATGTACAAAAGGTTTTAGGGAAAAATGATGAAACTCACACGGCGTGTTTACAGGTCCTTCCTCTGCAGAATCTATGTCCATAGAGGTGAGTTCACCATAGCTCTGCGTGACATTTACCTCCAGTCTGTTCTCAGAGCGGGCGTTCTGAATCTCCTCCACTACTTTAGCCTAAAAAAGAACATATTAAAAATAAACTCACAGCAAAATAACAGTGTTGAGAGGCTGTGCTTGTAATGAAAAACTGTATATAATGGTGTGATGATTATTAATACTTTTATTACCTGTTCAGAACCGTGCTTATCACTGGAATCCTCTGCAGGTGGGAGCTGGACATTCGGAGACAGGACCTTATCTTGTCCTCCGTGCAAAACTGTGCAGCTCTGAGCAGATTTAAGCTCAGGTTTCCTTTCTAAAAGCCCAGAGTCTAGAAGTTTTTTAGTGAAGTGTGTGTTCTCGACTTTTTGGTTTGTAGATGTAACATTGTTGTTTCTTTCTGATTTCTCTCCGGGCTTTGTCTGACTCTTTTTTGGTATCCTAAATTTGAAAGGCAGAAATTTTTGAGAAAGCTTTTCTTTCCCAGTATGTGGAAGCGACGTTGTCATTTGTGATGCTGGTGATTCCCTTTTACAGGTTGAAGTGACCGTCTTCCACAACTCTGAATTACTTCCTGAGGTTGGGTGCTTGGCTGAACTGGAAGATTTGTCTGAGACACAGGCAGATAAATCGTGTGAATTTTTACTTGGGCTTCTTTTAGCAAGTAACTCTTTAGCCTGATGCCTTACGTGGCTGTTTTCCACTTTTTCTCTGCTTTTCTGCTGTGGAAAATCCTTGAAAATAGCAGAGGCAGGCCCCCGAGTGCGGCTATTGCTGTTGTCACATCGAGTCCTTGAAGGGTTTTCAGCTTTTTTTTTTACACTCTGCTTGAGAACATCCAGTACAGACAAACCTAAAGAGCCACCCCGAGAACTTATTTTACCCGTCCTTTCTTTTGCGATCTTGGTTTCCCGAGAAGCTGAAGCTGCATTGCTGCTGTTTGAGGATTTTAAGTGTTTCATTTCCTGCTGTGTAGTTCCACTAGTTTTTTTACTATGACCAGAAGCATTTTGTTTTTCTTCTTTTCCATAGCCTTTCCCACAACGTTGCCCAGAATCACTTCTGGATCTGTGTCTCTTCGTTTTAGTGTGTTTCTGCTCTTCTGTGTGTGTTTTTGTCCTTCCATGGTCAGGTTTTGTGGTCGAATGCGTTTTGGGGAAATCATCTTTCCGGGATTTTTTCTGTTGGCTAGTAGATCTACACATTGAGACAGAGGAAACAATAAAATGATTCACACTTAATATTTACATTGATTTGTTTTTATTCTTTCTCACCTTTCAGGTCTCTCTCTGATTTCTCCCTTCCTTTTAAGACTTTTTCTTCTGTCATCTTCTTTCCTTAAATCCTGATAACACGAAAAACCTTGTGAATAAACCTTGTTCTTGACATAATTTGAGATTCTCTGCAATAAAATGAAATGCTTTACTTTCTCTGTTATCTACTAACAGATGAGTATGCAAACGTATTTATGTTTACTGTTTCAAGGAAACAATGCTAAAGTAAACAAAAGCTCAATTTAACATAAACACTTAAAAAAACACAATACATTTACACTTTCTCTTGCTACGTTGGCTTAAAACAACAAAACCAATAGCTTTCTCCTTACCTTGTCGTCTTTTTCTTTTCTCTTTCGGTGTTCTTTAGGCATTTTTCGCTGACACTAATTAGTAACTTGGTTTTCCCAAAAGTATGCCTGAAGACAGAAAGTCCATGTAAAAGCGGAAGGCATTTATGAACGGGAATCACTTTTTCGAGATAAACCAACATGAAAACAAAACGTTTTCATGTCACACAAAGCCAGCGGTTATCTCAGGTTAGTTCGGGTGTCAAAGAAAAAACACAGTGTGTCCATTTAGTCAGAGAAAATAACGTGGAAGTGAGAGAAATAAAAGAAATTCTACGCCGCTAAACCATCCGTTTCCAAAATATCCGGTGATGACGTCTTCTAAACTTCCGGGAGGCTGTTTGGTGAAGCACGAGGCTGCCCCCTACAGGCGAACGTGCGCAAATTGCATTTCCTAGTCCTACAAACTCTTTCTACTGTGGACAAACCCCATGTATAAAGCCCAAAATGTTATTTTTGGATAAATAAACCCAGGTTTGTTTACTGGTATTTTATGCATAAACAAAGTAACACATTGTTTGCCTCTAACCTGATGGTTTTATGATCAACATGGGTAAAAACAACTTTAGCAGTCTGAAGGACACAGACGTGATATGGTGTTCCACTGAAGAATGTGATTTCTCATTAAGTATCAGTGTTGAAGAGAGAGAGAGAGAGAGAGAGAGAGAGAGAGAGAGAGAGAGAGAGAGAGAGAGAGAGAGAGTCTAGTTCTGGTTGACAACAGGTGTGAGAAACCAAATGATCCAGCTATGAGTCCAGTCCAAAAGGATACGGTGTTCTGCTAGAGAGCTTGTGTGACAGGTCTAATGCTGGATAACTTTTATCTGTGTTCATGAATTACATTTTTAAACTTTGTTTCTGCATCCTCATTTAATCTGTGTTTCAAACTGTGAGCGTTCTGATCAAAACTCAGAGGGAGGACAATGTGTCATGGGGGGGGGGGGGGGTCCGTCTGTCCATAGTAGACAATGAAACGTTTGTTTCTGAAGAAAAATAAAGATTTAATCAACCTTCAGTGTATTCTTTTATTACCTGAGGTTATGATGAAGAAAATTTGACCATTTAAATGTTTATTTGTGACTTTATTAGAAACATGATCCTTTGTTGCAAAGTTTCCACCACATTCTTTTCCATTCTTTTATCTGCTAAAGCCCATCTGTTTCTCCTTTGCCACAAGTGCTTTCCCACACAAAAACAAAGCAGAGTTCCCATCAGAACCAGTAAAACAACTTAATCTTTCCTCGTCCTCGTCATCTTCCTCCGCTTATCCGGGTCCGGGTCACGGGGGCAGCATCCCAACTAGGGAGCTCCAGACCGTCCTCTCCCCGGCCACCTCCACCAGCTCCTCTGGCAGGACCCCAAGGCGTTCCCCAACCAGATTGGAGATGTAACCTCTCCAACGTGTCCTGGGTCGCCCCGAGGGCCTCCTGCCGGCAGGACATGCCCGAAACACCTCCCCAGGGAGGCGTCCAGGAGGCATCCTGACCAGATGCCCAAACCACCTCAACTATTGGTTTGTCTGATCTTTCTGATAAGCTAGATGAAGAAATATAAAATAAATGGCACAAGATCACTTTGAGTGAGCAGCCATGTGTACATGATGATCATCTTCATCCAACAGACTTTTCCACAAACTTCAAGGCCAAACATCTGTTTTCTCCTGCCTCGAAGACCTAAAATAATTTAGTGTAAATTTGTAGAGATTCAACATTCAGAAAAGCTGAAACCACTTCTTAAAGACATCTTTTCTCTTTCTGATGTTTCATCAGTGAATCAGCAAAAACTGTTTTAATCACTAAGGGATTTAGTCAATTAAAAAAAAGGTTACTTAGCAGCAGTGGACCTTAGACATGATTTTCTAAACCAAATGTGCAAAATGATTAGAATTTGCTTCAAAATCAGTTTTCATTGATACTTCAGCAGAAAGGCTGCGTAAAATTGCAATTGCTAACTTTTGCTGCACTCTGATACTGCTGCTCCATCTCATCTCTGTGTTTTATTATTAAAACAAAAGCAACTTAATGACTTTTCCAGAATGATTCAAGTCTTTAACACATATCTACCAATATTAAATTAATTCTAAACTGGAATAAAATAAATATATAACATGAGAACAAAATACGCATCTCATGCAAACTGGTGCACAAAGAAATGTCCAAATGTTTGCTACTGTTTCTCAGCACAATTCTCCACTACCTGATGATTCATTTTCCACACTTCACTACTTTTCATTTGGAAAAGACAGTTACTAGTTATTTTAAAGATTGCATTTGAAAGGCCTTTTGTGCAGTAAAACTGCTTTACAATATTTCTAATCTACACGCACTTATAATGCGCAATTGCTTTCCGTAAATGCTGCCCTTCTCAGTCTGCTACCAAAGAGGTCAAAGGACGTGACCGGTGTTGTGTCAAAAATCGTTCGGCATGACCTCGGGTTTGCCCAGGTTTGTCTGAAGAGCTCCAAGTAAAATATTTGACACCAGAGGTGTGACCAAGTCACTGCTTTGCAAGTCACAAGTAAGTCACAAGTCTTTCCAGTCAAGTCTTGAGTCAAGCCCAAGTCGAAGACAACCAAGTCCAAGTCGAGTCCAAAGTCAATGATGTGGAAGTCCAAGTAAAGTCCAAGTCCTTAACTTTGAATTTTCAAGTCATAATCAAGTCATCTTTCCAGCTTATGATAATAAATTCCAGAAATAAAGCTTCTTAAAGTTTAATTTATTTGCTCAAACAAGCAGAAAGTGCAACTGAAACTGAATATAAACAAAGTGCTGCTGCATTTAGCAGAACAAGATCACACCCAGAACGAAGAATGATTTATGATTTTTGTCCAAGTCGTGCCACTTTTGTGCTAAAATATCAAATATGCTCAAGTCATCATCAAGTCAACAGATGCAAGTCGATTCAAGTCGCAAGTCCTTGGCATTCAAGTTTGAGTCAAGTCATAATTCTTTATAGATTTTATCAAGTCAAGTCAGAAGTTCTTAAAATAATGACTCGTGTCTGACTCGAGTCCAATTCATGTAACTTGAGTCCACACCTCTGTTTGACACTGAAACAGAGGGTAGAAAGTAAAATTGATAATATGTGCATAAGGCAAATTAAAAGGTAGTTTTTGATATGTTTTCAGCAGCTGTGACTGCGGTGAAGTCAGGCAGAGGCAGAGGGCAGCTCCCACTCTGAAAACGGTCTCTCTCAAGGCCTCGAGGCTGGTGTGAGGGATGATGAGCAGACCCGAACCACAGAGATCTGACAGGTACAAGGTGGCATGAAAGGATTCATAGATAAGGTGGAAGAGACTTTTTCATGAGAATGTGACTTGTCAAGGAGTCAGTGAAGATAAGTGAAGGTGAGGGTAAAGTGCTGCCAGGGCTCTGTGAGAATGAGATCCCTGAAAAATCTGGTTCTGCACACTCAAACCCAAAGCCTGTTAAAGAGTCTGACACACCTGAGACAGAGAAGGAAAACATGGAAATAGACTATGTAGATCTTTTTAAATGTGACATTTTAAGGGTTTATCCTGACATCAAATATTTCAGTTGACCTCTTCTATTTCAAAACATGCTTCTGCTGTTATTTTTGTTGGGTGTTTGTGCCTCACAATTGATAATAGAAATCAGTTATCAGATCCTTTACCAGTGATTTATTAAAGTCTAATATTTACCGTGGATCAAAGATGAAATTCAACATTTGAGATTAATCCCAACTAATTTAAAAGCCATTCGCTTAAACCAAACTAATGTGTTCAGGAAGCTTGAAATACAAATGCAGAAGTCGTGAGGGTTCGGCCGTGCCTTTTGTGTCTCGTCTCTTTCCCTTGTGTTTCTTGTTTGTTTCTGCTCTCTTGTCTGTCTGTGCTTCTCCCAGTAGACGTGGCCTGGCTCGCTCACAGATTAATCATCCTACTCCCTTGTGACCAATTACTTTCAGCAGCATATCTGTCCTGCTCTGCTCCTCACTCATCATCAGTTTGTCAGTTCACTCAGAGGTTCACTGCTGGCCAGAGTATCAGTTTACCATCTGTGAAGGTTAAGGTTAAGCTGACTTTAACCCGTTACCATGGGAACCACTGCTCACACTCACCTGTACCATACAATACCACTTTATTTGTTGAGCGCTTTCAACACAGTATTACAGCTGACCATAGCGCTGCACGTTAAAAGCAAACAAGTATAAGTAATTCCACAGGTGATAGAGTCAAAAAGACAAAGGAATAAAAACCAAACATGCAAAGCAGATACAATACAACAGGTTTAAAATTAAGCAGCCAAGAGGAAAAGGAGGAAGGCCGGTAGACTTAATGCAAAAACCAAGGTTTAAGAGTTAAAAGCCAAGGAAAAATCGTGCGTCTTCAGATGCAATTTAAAAAATGCAGATTGAAGGTGCTTGCCTATGGAGAGGCAGGGAGGTCCAGAATTTCGATGCACAGATAGAAAAGGCCTTTCTTCGTGGGTCTTAAAACGCGGCTTAGGAATGGTGAGGAGGAGCTGGGGAGAGCACGAGGAGGGTGATAGTGGTGGAGCAGCACACTCACGCTTAAGTTTAGAAATTTACCTAAGGTGATAGAAACAGGACTTAACTGTACTATCTGAGCGTCCATCGTCAAGGCCGTGTCCATTTTTACTCCGAGGTTGGAAACAGTCGAGGTCACCTGAGTAGAAAGAGTGGAGGTCAGGTGGCTTAGCCACTCTAACACTGTCAGGACTGAAAACACGGACCTCGGTTTTAGAGTTGTTCAGATGGAGGAAGTTTCCAGCCAGCCATTCTGATGTTGAGAAGACAACCGAGCAGAGATTTAGAGAAGTCGGTGGACTTAAGAGCGAAGTAGATTTGACAATCATCTGCATATACGTTGTCCGTTCAGAACCCATCACTGTCACATTTATGAAAGTGTAACCCGGTGTAAAACCATTACACAATTAGAATGAATATTGAAATATAAATGGAAATTTACAAAACAGTTAAAACAGGATAAAAGAACAAATAAGATAAATAGAAATCTAAACATTCATACATTCATAGTTTAAAAAAAAAGAAAAGAAAAAACAAACTTGTTGAAAATAGTCAAATAAGAAAAGCTAAAATCGAGTAAATAGAAAGTTCCAGTAAAATTCAGGTAGCAACTGACTAACCAATCACGTGGCTAGCCAGCTATCACATCAGCCAATAGAATTTAGCACTTTCTGCTGCTCGCTGCGCAGCTTTCACTTGCCTTCAGACCATCGACATTAATATAATGGACATCGCCTTTCCATAGACTCCAATATCACTTTTTTGAGGCCAAATGGGAGGTGGCCACCACCCCCATTTTGACCGTGTCACAGGTTCCGTCAAGACCAGACAATTCCATAAAAGGGAAGAGAGGAGGAACTGAGGGTGGGGCTGTAAGGCTGGGATCAACTGACGACACCCGGTTGAACTAGCTACAAGCTAACCTGAAGCTAACCCAAAGCTAACGCGGAGGTGGGAGCTAAGCTAACGGAGGTAGCAACCTAGCTACAACCGGAGTTAACTGTGCACAACACCAGAGCTTCTGAGTCAGAGATACGCCGGGCTGACCGCTGGGTAAAACCGGGTGGAACACAGAGGTCTCCGAGACCTCCACAAGCTGGCAGCCACACAGCAGACAAGCACTGCTGCGATCTGAGATTCGCAGAGCTGTGAATTGAAGATTCTTGTTCCAGTTCTGGATGGCGAGCCCCAGTCCAAACGAACCATCAAGCCGGTGATTAACTGGTCCGTCACTCACCTGAACTCGACTTCAACCCAAGATCTGACTGACAAGGATTTCATGAACATTTATCAAGCTGACTGACTGAACAAACACAGATGGTGACATTTCATTTTACTTTATTTTATTTCACAAAGTGCTTTGTTATATCTTAAGTGGTTTATAAATGCTGGTAATAGACCGTTGTTATACTTACCTTGCTTGGTCCATGTTGTCACTCCACCACTTGCTCCTCAGAATCTAGAATCTTTTGATCTGGTCCACTCGGTGTTAAACGGCAAAGATTTTCATGTGAACCACCTCTAGTAAAATAACTGAGGTTACAAAAGCCTTTCATGGAACTCACTGAAAGTTAAGCCTGATTCATGCTTCTCTGTCTGCGTCAGTGCGGAGACACGCAACGTCCTTGCGGGCCTGCCGGAGAGCTCCGCAAGGACGGACGGAGTCGAGCTCTCTTTTCTAAACATCCGTCAGTCGAGACGGACAACGCTAGCTTGTGATTGGTCAGGACACCGCTGTTGTCTACAGCGCCACCATTGCGCCCTCAAAAACATAAAGAGAGCCGAGGATAACAAGCGGCAGACACGGAGAAGCTTGAAGAATACCTCGCTAAAAAACTCTAAAAACGTGAACGTTTAATTCTCCAGTGACTGGAGGAGTGAAAAGATGCGCAGCAGGCGTTTTATTTGTGGACGGAAATGACAGGAAACGTGGGTTTAGAGGTGGCGAGCGCATGAAGAGGTGGAGGAGAATGAGAGACAAATTTGTCCGTGTTAAAAAGTCTCTTATATACAAAAAACACTTTATAAACACACTATCTTGGACCGGATACATGACAGGATACCACAGAACAGCGCTACGCCCTCTGTTGTCCTGCCGGGGAATTGCTTTGCAACGCTCCCCAGGAGACGGAGAAGTACGAGAGCAAAACGCTTTCATCAATCCGTGCGTGTCTGTCCCTTGTGGAGCTGACGGAGAAGCATGAACCAGGCTTTAGACGCCAATTTCATTGGCTGCATTTTATTTTTTGATGTATTCATTCTGATCTTCCCACTTATTTGAAAATTTTGTTCGTCCCAGTCATCCCAGAGCATCATACTCCATCTAATGATCAGCCGTCATTTGTTATTCCCCGGTTGAGAAAAGTGGAGAGACATAGCTTTTGTGTTAAAGCTACTTGTGACCGGAATTAGTTACCTTCAAACTTGAGGTTCATTCCTTCAATTTGTTTATTTAGAAATTCTTTGAGCATTTAATGCCTATTTGTGATTGTTTTGCAGTCATTGCCTACTTTGGACACATCTGTATGTGTATACTGGGTCTGTTTATATTGTTATATTTACTCAAGATGACCCTAGCTAATATTATTGGTCAGTCATAGCTTAAGACTTTTTTTTTCTCCCCCTCTCTGTTTGTTTTAATTTGTGGTCATGGTGTGACTATGTCAATTACTCTGCTGTCTTATCTGCCATTTTGTTGTATGATGTGAGGACTCACTCGAAAATTAGATGCCACGTCTCAAGTGGTTTCTTTCCTCATAAAATATAAGTCAATAAATAAATAAAATGATAAGAAACCACATGCCATCCAAACAATTCTCCTAAGGGCAAAATATACATAACAGTAACGGGCCGATGATGGAACCTTGAGGGACCCCCCAGGGAAGGAGGACCAACTGGGATGAATAGTCATCCAGTCCATCCATCCTCAGCCTGAGATAATGGAGGTGTGGTGTGAGAATGTGTGAGGAGGGTCAGATGAGTGTGTCTCATGCTTAATGTGTGAGAGTTGGTAGTTCTGTTAACACTCCTTTTAGTTTTGTGATTGTAACATCAACTTGCCCAGGGACTACAGGTGAAAATTAGGGTTAAATTAGCATCTCTGGGGTTTAGATGTAAAAACTTGAATTCTTTCTTTCATGTTTTTTAAATGAAAGTGTTAAAACACTAGCCGTTAGCTTATCAATCTTGCAAGATGTAAAAAAGTTATGATTTTTATAGAAACACACTTCAACTTGTCCCAATTATCGCTCTGAAGAAGTTCTTCACTTGGATGACATCAGCAACCACATAACTTTGTTCAGAAATGTCTACAAAACCCCACAATTCATCAGCTCCACATTTCCACAGAGAACCGAGAACAGCTCCTGGTGACACTTCTCCTGGCTCAAGTGCTGAAATTTAGAAAGCTGTTTAAATGTGTGACTTGATGTAATTTTAAGAATTAAATTTTAAGAATTGTCCAAAAGCAAAGTTTGAAACAACAACAGACAAAACATTTTAAGAAGTTTTCAATACTCCTAGCAATGGTGTGATATTTTAATGAAATGATCAGTGCAGTATAACAATTGTGCAATCTTTTATCTCCTTTAGTGAGTGTGTTCTTTGGACAAATGCCTGAAACCTATTTTAGTTGAAGACTTTACCAAAAATCAGACGACTACCAGATGAGTTGTGAGTAGCACCAGCTGCAACGGATAATCTCTGACCACTTCCGTAATTGTGGACAGGAATCATAACATGTCGGGATTGCAACTGGAACAGCTAAATACGGCGGGATTCATCAGATGATACACGCTGGATTAGATCTACGACATGTTAAATACACAATAATTATATTTAAAATTGGAAACAGACTCCCAGTTCTGGATTCCAAGGAGACATTTCCCTTTGTTGGGTTTACTTTTGAGGAAGTGAAATTATTTGGTATGATGAAGATCAGTGTCATCATTAGTGGGGTTAAAGGTAGACAATCCTCTGTTAGAGACAGGAAGCTAAACTTTCCATGTGAGCATTGATTAAGTATATCTTGGTCATGATGCTTTGCATTTTATTTGAATTTTCTGTTTGGAAGGCAGCTGCATGGTGGTGCTGTTGTCTCGCAGAACGAAGGTTGTCGGTTTGAATCTTGGCTGCATTTTTTTCACAGAATTGGCATTTTCTCCAAGTGTGTGTGTGTGTGTGTGTGTGTGTGTGTGTGTGTGTGTGTGTGTGTGTGTGTGTGTGTGTGTGTGTGTGTGTGTGTTTGTGTGTGTGCGTGTGTGCGTGTAGACCTGTCCAGAGTGTTCACTCACCTCTCTCTGGCTGCTGAAGATGGACACCAGCTCCCCTGTAGCCCTGTTGAGGAATAATGCTCAAATGGCTGTAAAAATGAGAAGGTTTTCTGGGAGTTTAAAATAAGCTGTTTTAACTGGACGAGGAAATGAGGATGAAAACGCTCACCATGGTGGTTTCAGCTTCTGTCAAGATGTCTTGGTCTGTCTGCGTATCCCTCATGTGTCTCCTTGAGTGCTCCATCCTCCTCTAAGGATCCCCTTATGTGTCTGCTTGTGCTCCTCATGTGTCCCCTGGTCTGCAGCCCCTCCAGATTATCCCTCCCAGGTCATGTGCTCCTTTAGTCTCCCATAGTCACCCCTCTGCAGTTTTTTCTATAGGTCCATCTTTTCATTTAATTAGTCTCTTTAGTGTGTTTCTTTCCCCCACCAGTTTTTGTAGTTTTCCTTCCCCCTTAGAATATTAGTTATTTTGCTTGCTCTTCTTGTCTTTAGGTTTTTGCTCTTAGGTTATGTTAGTTTCCTCTCCCTGATTAGTTAATTGCTTTCACTTGGTTTCTCTCCCCACGCACCTGCAGCTTATCTTCCTCTCCTCATTCCCCAGTGTATTTAACCCTGTCTGCATCTCTGTTTGTTGTTGGGTCATTGTTTGTGTCACCCTTGTCTCGTTCTCCTCTCTAGATTTTGGTTTTTGTCATTGGGACTGTTTGATTTTTGTTTTTAGCTCCCTGCCTTTATTTTGGATTTATTCTTCAGTAAAGGAGTTTTCTTATTTCTCCACCCTGTTGTCATCTGGAATCTCTGCATCTTTGGGTCCTAACCTCCTCTTGGCTCCCAACGTGACACAAGACTTTCACATTGCTTGTCAGGTCTGAGATACGACATTGCCCTGATTTCTAATTTCTTCATCCCTCTTTGTCTCTCGTTATTGAGTTCTCCACGAAGACCCTGAAACATTTGGCTTCAATCAGCTGGCAGATTTAGACTGACAACATATGCTTACCATCGAGAGTCTTTGAGTGTATACGTGTGTGTGTGTGTGTGTGTGTGTTAGCACTGATTTTAAGTTTTCTAATTCCAATGTTTGCTCACATGAATACAGGATCAGTTTCCTTGCTGCACACAACTTACTCCTTGTAAAATGTGAAATATTTGCTACATACAACCATGGAAAGTGCATAAAATCAACATAAACTGGCATTCAAACTAAACATAAAAAATGATTTTGGTTCATTTAGCTTTCCAGAGCTGGAAAAAGATAAATAAAATAAAAATAAACTAAGCAAAAGACATATCCCATTATTTGGAACTTGCGGGTCACTTTCATTCATAGTTTTATCATAAATGCATCATAAAATGGGTTCTTTTATTTTGAACTTCCAGTGTTTTCATTCCTATTCTGCACAGTATCGTGCATTTGTTAGGGTACAAAATATTTAACTCATTTTTTAATTCTTATCTTTATTTTATACATAATTTTTGCATGTATGGCATTACAAAGTTCTAAATTATGTATTTCTATTCTATTCTATTCTGTCCAAAGTGAAATGGTTTTGCCCAAAAAAAACTTTGGAACTAATACTTTTTCCTGTCTTACAGCAGAGAGTTGTTATTTTTTTCAAAATTTTTTATTTTTAATTTGATCCTATTCATTATTTTTAAGGTATGATAACTGGTTAAATAAATCATTGATATGTCTGATCTGATTAGCTGAAATCCCACGTTTTAGATCTGGATTAACAAGCCAAGTCAGACAAATTGACCTACAGTATGGGTGCCTTTCCGTATTAAACAGAACAAAAAGTCTGGTTTTCACTAAAGGGCCAATAACAATTCTGCCAGCACTTCTTAAATATTTATATGACTCCATTTCCCCTAAATCAAAACCTAGGTGACTCTGTCTACTTCTGGTTGCCAGCAGAGATTACTTTTTTTCCGGGGGTACTGTTTCATGTAAACAAACAGGTCTTTCAGCTTCGTGTCTCAAGCATCTCGACTTGGCTCCTTGTCACAAAAACTCCACTTGGCTCTGATGTTGCTGTCAAAAAGAGTTAGTCACTCCTGGCTCTGTGACAAAAACATTTCTCAACACATTCCTCGAGCCACTTTCCTATTAATAAATGGCCTTCATTAGTCAAAAAATCACATTTGGAGAGAGCTCCCATATAGAGAGGGCAGTTTGTTTTTCATGATAAAACTGGGAAAGTTTAAATGTGCCTGAGACTAAAGTAAGAATTTTGTTTGAGGTGTTGAAATCCTCTGCAAATTGGAATGATTGAAAACAAGTTTAGTAAAGATAGATGATAATAGTGAGATAAGTGAAATTGCTTGTAATATGAGTTGATTTTAGTAATTTCTTTCCCCATTTTTGAACAATCTCACTACCAAAGAGCTGCCACCTGCTCTCACCAGCAATCAGAGTTTATGGATGAGTGCCAAAGACGAGCCTAACAGTTTCACTCCCACAGGTGGAGCAGTATAGCTTCTGCTATATTCACAGAAATAAACAATAAAGGATGTAGAAGAATCTGCTTCTAGACCTGCAGAAAAAAACAAGAAAAAAGGGATGCACACAAAAATACAACAGAACTAAAATACCACTGCACCAACCACATGAGGCTGTACAACAGTAACAATTGTAGCTGAAAAGCACACTGTAATAATTTATAGTGCATTTAGTGCCAACCACAGCCATGGGTTATGTGTTAAAAATGCCCAACTCCATACTTGTGAGAGCACCATGTGAGCAACTACGTGCATACACGTTCTTGGTTTCTCTATAGGAGTGTCCAGTAGTGAGTGTGAGGGGTCACAGACCTGCCCACAAAGACCCGTGGAAGATGGAGGAGTTCCAAGCCCCAGAGAGACAGAGGTCTCCCCTGGAGTGCAGAGACCCCAGGGAGGCTGCTGTTGGAGAAGCCCCAACTCCCCAGAGGATCACCTCGGGGGGCCAGCAGCTGCGCCAGAGGCTCAGGAGATAATAATGGCAAGCCCCCAGGCCCACCCACAGCTGCCTACTCCAGGGAAGCCCGAGCCCAGAACTCAGCGGCTTGGGACCCAAGGGCGTCCAACCCCAGCGGAGAACCGACAAACCTCAGGGATCCGGACTCCAGGAGTGAGCAGGCAGATGGCAAAAACTTCCAGCCCCAGACACGGGAGCTGCGAATGAACATGAATGTAATTTATTAAGGAGAATAGAATAGGTGTTCCCTGGGGGGCAGTGGGGTGGCCAACAGTTTTATGGGAGTGTTCTTGGCCCCCCTGGCCACACCTTGGGAGCGCCACTGCTCTGGTAGTATCGCCTGATATTTTTCCCTTCCAGTTTCAAACTTTGAACTTTGACTAAACTGCTTTTCTGATCTAAAACATGACAAACATTGCACACCAGATATTTAGGAGAGCATGTAATACGATGAGCTTACTGAAACTATGCTGAAAGTAATACTTCTGATGACAGCAGGAATGATGAATGTGAAAATGAAGATGCCAGAAGCACAGATGAAGACGATCAACTAGCTGGAAGAGTCGAAAAATGAGGGCACAATTGTTTCCTATGCAAGAAAATTAAAGGAGAGAAAAGTATCATTCATTCCACAGGTGACATAAGATTTCAGCGTATGAAAGTAGAGGTTAATGATAATTAGTGGGGTGGAGGTGAAGAGGTGGTGGTGATTTGAGGATATTGAAATTATATATGATCAAATATAACATTTCAGACACAAAATGTGTTGTAAGAGCTTCAAAAACATGCTTGTAAAGATGAAAAAAGTTGAAAATGCATGTTTGACAGGATATCTATCTATCTATCTATCTATCTATCTATCTATCTATCTATCTATCTATCTATCTATCTAACTATCTATCTATCTATCTATCTATCTATCTATCTATCTATCTATCTATCTATCTATCTATCTATCTATCTATCTATCTATCTATCTATCTATCTGTCTGTCTGTCTGTCTGTCTGTCTGTCTGTCTGTCTATCGAGAGAGATATGACACTGCAAAGACCATCGTGGGAGGACAAACCCCTGCATGAGATGTATCACCGACAGATAACTGAAGTGCCTGATATCAAGAAGTCCTACCAATGGCTAGAAAGAGCTATTCTGAAGGACAGTACAGAGGCACTCATCATGGCTGCACAGATGCACCTGAGACAATCCACCACATAACTGCAGGGTGTAAGATGCTGGCAGGGAAAGCATACATGGAGCACCACAACCAAGTGGCTGGCATCGTGTACAGAAACATCTGTACAGGGCATGGACTGGAAGCCCCAAGGTCAAAGTGTGAAACACCTAGGTGGTGGATGAGTGTGTGCGTGTGTGTGTCGTGGAGGAGAGAGCCAAGCTCCTGTGGGACTTCCAGGTCCAGACTGACAAAATGGTGATGGAGAACCAACCGGACATTGTGTTGGTGGACAAACAACAGAGGACAGCTGTTGTGGTTGATGTGGCAATACCAAGTGATGGAAACATCAGATAAAGGAACATGAGAAACTAGAGAGGTACCAGGGCCTCAAAGAAGAACTCAAGAAAGCCTGGAGAGTGAAGACATCGTTGGTACTTGTGGTCATTAGGGCACTCACGACATTAACCCCCAAACTGGAGGAGTGGCTAAAGCAGAGCCCAGCAAACATCAGACATCTCAGTCCAGAAAAGCGCAGTTTTAGGAACCGCTGGGATACTGCAGAACCCTCAAGCTCCCAGGCCTCTGGTAGAGAACCTGAGCTTGGAAGGATGAGATCACCTGCAGAGGGTGAGATGGGGATTTTTTTTTACATGAAACATTTATTTATTTATTCGTTGCTTAAAAAATATCTTCGGTCCTACAAGTCCAGGAAAGCTAGTTGAAATTAACAATGCTTAACAAACAACATCTGAGGTCATCCGTTAAAGGGGAGGGGAGCTGTTGGGAGATTTAGGACAGCTGAGCTGATTATTTGATTGGAAACAGGTGAGGGAGGAATGAACAGTAAGGGGTTAACTGAGGGAATAAATTTCAACCAAAGTTGAAAATAAACAGTTATTTAAAAAAATAGCTGAACAAACACAAAATCCAGCACCACAAGAGACAAATGATAGATATTTTTAAGTAAAACATTCCACCATAATGACTCAATCAATGTGATTTAAGTGAATAAATTATACCATTTCATACCTGGATCTTGTCTCTACTTGCATGAAATTCAGTCATTAGGGTTTTGCATTACCCTGCGTTTCAGGTCTGCTCTTGGGACCTAATGGTTTATTGTACAACTTTTTGGGGGGAGGGCAGATGAGCCCAGTGAAAATTACTCCCAGTGGTAACTATGGGAGACTTTAGTCTGTAGTTGTGCATTTCCTTGCTTCTTCACTCTGTCATGCATCCAACACAGTTACATCAAATTGAGAAACACAAACCTTCCAGTTTCAAGCAGTTATTTTATGTATTGTTTCAAATTAAATTAAATTCAATTGTTTTAGAATTTTAAAACTGTATAATTTGCCTCAAAAATATGTACAAGGACTATTGGGATTTATACATTTATAATGGTGAGCCTCACTGACATTTATTTTTAAATTGTGATTTATCAAATACATTATTTATGAAATTATATTTTAAAATATGACTTCAGAATATATGTCTTGATTAAAGAAGATGCATGTAAGGTTTCAGTGAACATGAATGTGATTTAATGAGGGGGCTAGTGGGGTGGCCAACAATTTTTTCTGTGATTGCCCAAACCCCAGCTGGCCACCCCTTGGGGGCGCCACTGCCAATGGTTCTGACCCTGTCCAGAGCCTGATGATGTTGATCCTAAAATACCAAGTAAACAGATTAAATGGAGCGGACGGGGGCGGAGATGATGAGCCCATGGCAGCTGCATAAATGATGGGAGCGATGCTTCAGTCCCAGTGATGACGATAATCAGCTAGACTGAGTGGTACGTAAGAACTCCGCGTGGGTGCAGCACCGGTGGTGGGAGTGTCCGCGAGGAGCCGCTCCACACCCAGCTCACGCGCTCAGTTGGGTTCATAAACTCACCAGGTCGTGAGCGCGAGAGCAGAACGCAGAGTGAACCGTGCGCGAGGAGGAAACGAGTGCGGAGTTTAATTAGCGTAGTAGCTTTGTTGTTGTTTTGAAAACAAACTCGCGGGAGTAATGTGTATTTCTCGGGCCGGTTTGGTGCTGCTCTGCGCGGTGTTAGTGGTGGCACTTGCGCGCAGGAGTTCACCGGAACCGGAGGATGTTCAGGACAAAATCAACAGCGCCAGATGCTCATCCAGGTGCCTCAGTCTGCACATGACCCAGCTAACAGCCGCCTTCAGACACATCCAGGTAAAGAAACAAAACAAAAAACCACCTCAGTCAACAGCTCCATGACCACCATGTAAAAGGGAAAGTGATCAGTAATTTCACACGACTCTCCTTTGTTTAATAGTTGTTTTATTTTGATAGATCATTATTAAAAACTGCAGAAAATAATTTAACGTGTGTAAAAACGATTCCGGTGATCCTTTTTAGTCAGTTGCTGACTGTTTCTAACTGAACTGAATAAATAATAAACTCCTATAAAGGTCTCATGGTGTTCAGAAACAGATGAATATGCAAAAAAAATACGAAACACATAAAACACGTTTAATGTATTTTTTTCTTGCACAAAAATCAAATTGAACGGAATTCTATGAATTCTGGCGTCTTTGGTTTTGAAACTTTAGCATCTGACCTATAAAATGATAAAACCAGATTCGTGAGTAAACTACAAACTGTACTTAAAAAGGGGCATAATAAGAACAGAAACAGCTGCAATCTATTATATATTAATTTATGGATATTGTATTTGGTCCATACATAAATATTTACATTCTATTACACTGTAAGAAATGAAATGTTGAATTTATTTAACCAAGTTATGTCAGCTGGTTCCACTAAACCTAGTTGCTTAATTCTAAAGAGTAATAGACAATTTTATGTTTAAAGTAAATGTATATCACTCTTTAGGCAACTAGGTGTAGTGGAACATGTTGACATAACTTGACTTCACTGACTGGTTAGCGCGCGTGGCTTTCACCCGGGAGTCTGGGGATCGAATCCCGCCCGGGCCCTCGTTTCTCCACCTTGCCACATTACGTTAACTCAACATTTAATTCTTTAGAATGTAGGGTTAATTTTTCAGTTTTCTGTGAGTCGCATTGGGGTCCCAACCCCAGATTTAAGAACAATTGTAATATGCTGTAATGTGGTAAATGTGAAAGTGTTGGTTTTCTTTCTATTATCTGTGATAATTTATTTTCTAAACATGCTACAAGGTCTTTACTGAAGCATTACTTTGTTGTATCATATTTCACAGTGCATTTTTGATCAGCTGCATCAGCGAAACGTGCTTCATTATGCACACTGGGCAATAATCCCATCACAAGCAGCACTTAATCCCTAAATTATTAATCAGAGAAACCCCAAGCCTGCACTCGCTGTTTGCTACACAGTTTACATCAGGATGTTTGGGCGAAAATATTTTGATGTTGCTCAGATCCCAGTTCTATACTTGGGCAAAAGATACACCCCAAAATGGTTGCTTGATGATTTTTAATAGTTCACAGAATTGCTCATCTCACAGAAATAGTTCGCCCATGCACTGTGCCCTTTGAAGTGAGGAATGCCAGATTAACAGGGACATTAGGACGTTACCAAGTTTGAAAAACCACTTATCGTTAACGGCTTCAACATGTGCATGCTGTGTAGTGGGTGGGAAAGTCATTACCCACAGAGTTTGGCCCCACTGGCTCTGAGGTGTGTGGATGAAAGTGTGTGTGTGTGTTGCTTTGTGTAAAACTTTGGTCTGGTCCTTGTCCCTCCAGAGTAGACTCAAACACCTGTGTGCCGGATAATAGGGGTGGCCCCTGGATGCCTTTGTAACATTGAGTAGATGCATATGGTAGAGTTTCTTAGAGTGGAGATGTGAGAAGAACATTTGGTTTAAAATTTATGAAGTGAAGAGTAGTAGGCAAGCGAGGGAAACACATACCTGCTAATCGGTTGGTGGCAAACAGACCAGACATAAATCATCAGACTGGATTACGTTTTTTAAAAGCAAACAACATGTTTTGATTTAATAAACGGACCTTGTACTTTCACGGCATATTTTATGGAGAAACATTCTCAAACTAAAGACAGAGAATATTTACCTTGTTTCAATTTTCAAAACTCAGTCTTAAAGTGACAGTGTGTATTTTTCATCTTTGGTAAGTTCTTGCTGTCTAGTTTCTAATTCCATTTTTACTTCTTTTTTTAAACCCAGAAACTTTTTTTTTACCTTGCTAACAGTTTCGTTTGCCGGCTGCAAAACTTCCTCAGAGCGGACGCTGATGGTGGTGTCACGTCCTACTGCGTTTATCCACGGGCAGCAGAGGGCGTTGTCGCCCTCTGCTGCCCGCTCTCCTCTCACCGATGATGCAGTCCCATGCACGATCCAATGCGAGAAAACCATATAATGGACTGGGACAACACAAGGATCATAAACACAGAACAACAGAAATACAAAAGATGGATAAGGGAAGCTATAGATATAAGGAGACGTGGATGTGGGACCATGAACCGAGATGATGGAGTTTCCACATTGGATCGTGCATGGGACTGCATCATCGGGTGAGGGGAGAGCGGGCAGCAGAGGGCGACAACGTCCTCTGCTGCCCGAGGGATAAACGAAGTAGGAAGTGACGCCACCATCAGCGTCAGCTCTGAGGAAGTTTTGCAGTCGGCAAACAAAACTGTCAGCAAGGTAAAAAAAAAAAAACTTTTCTGTGTTAAAAAAAAAAGAACTAAAAATGGAAGTGTGTATTTTTCTTGGCGATAGGGGGGTAGTAGTTACCCAAATCATTGCAAGCAAGTAGGATTTTTGGTTGGATTAAGACCTTACCAACGGATACCCATTAGGGTCAAAAAGCCCTGGGAAGTGCAAACCTCAGCAAAATGACAAGCATATCAGACTCCCTTTCATCACTGGCAGCAAGTGAAGAGGTAAATGTGTAAAATGACAACATTTATTAATGGTGAAAATTTTGTAACCATTTGTTGCAAATCAGTAAATGCATTTTGTCCTCATGGGCTCCCGTAGAAGGAATCATGGCATTTAATATGGCATCAAACAGAGACTTAGACCCGATCCCATGTATTTTAGACCTGACTTTTGTGGTTATATGTTACAAAGCCACCAATATTTTTCAACAACTGGGCATTGTTTAATTCATTTTAACAACATTTCGATGGGTATTTCCAGAGATTAATGGTAAAAACTACACATTGTCTCTTTAATGTTTTAAGAAATACAAAGCATTTCCTGGGTGCGAAAAAAATCCAAATATGGTGTCAGTGAAATAGCTTCTTACATCCCCGGCTCTCTAGGAGAGATGAGGAGGGGAGTAATAAAAGTAATGTGTGGGTGAAATAATAATCAACGTGCTGTGTCACTTAAAAAACAAAGATTTTTATTACAAAACACGGGATATTTACAAAGAACCTAAAAACTATACTATATACAAAACCGAAGGAGCAATATTCAAAAAGGAGATAACGTAAAGCGCCAACCCAGAAGGGGATGGGGATAGACAACCGAGAATATTAATATTTATGAAAAAGGGGAGATCCTAATTCAAAGTCAAAATGCCGGTCCGAAGTCTAGATGCCAAATTGTCAAATCCTATTATCCAATTTCCAAAAGAGTATACCGAAGATAGTGAACGTACCAAATGTTATCAATAGAAGCGACCAAGGAGAAGAGAATAGTGTAAACGCCCCCTGCTTCGCAGAGCTCTGTGCAATAGGAAACTGAGCGCCGACCAGAACTAACCAATAGCGTTAGACTACCGCTTACTTGCTTAAAATTTAAGGAATACCTCAGCTGATGCAGAGTTGATGAACTTTTCATGGACAAGTACGTCTCTAAAATATAAATATATGAGAACACAACATAACATTAGAATAATACTCGTAAAACAACGTGTTTTAGCCATGGTTTTAGCTCTGTTTGTCGGCTACAGAAGCGCATTTATAAACAGAAACATGAAGTCGCCATCTTAAAAAACAGAAGGAGTGTGATATGCTTGTCAGCCACTAGATAGTGCCATCGGATAAGAGAAATACCCTGGAAAGAACCTTTAAGTACCTCTATCTGCTCTTGAATCAAAGAAAAGCCCAAGTCTAAATAGTTAAAAGTTTATGCCAACGTTGTTTCAAACAAGCCGTAGCCATCCAAGTTTGTTTTGACTCAGTAGTGTCCGCGGTAAGGTGTTTCCTGTTTTCAGTGTTGCACTATGTGTAGCTGTTCGGTGTTTGTGGCTCGCTAAAATTGATTAAATTTCTTTGTACTAGAATATCTCTGAGTTATTGTAGCACATAAGCACGCTAAAACACACATTTTCTGTTGTTCCACCCAGCTTTTAGAGAACCATTTGAGTTCGCATGCAGTTTATTTGGTGTTCAACGGGTTGCTCGTCCAGTTAGCTTAGCCTCAGCATGGCTATGGCTACTTCTGTCTCTGGCTGTGTCCGAATCCAGGGGTAGGATGCTTGTGAGTGCCCATTTTGAGGTCGATGACGTCAAAGCGCAGCGACGAGTACTGTCCGAATTCCAAGAATCCTCATTCTCGCGTCCTCAAACGCGTCCTCGCTCCACCCACATTTCGAGGATGGGTCTGATGGATCCTCACAGGAGCAAGGGTATCCCAGCATGCTTTGCGCGCCGGCCGCTGGACTCGACACTCGCAACAACGGCGGACGGAGTGGGACAGCAGTACAGCTTAAAATGTAAGTTAGTAAAAAAAAATAGCAGTCAAAAAAATGAAATACGTGTTTGGGCACTTTTGGTTGTTTTTATATAAGATCTAATACCGCAAATTGTTTTTTTCTTCATGTAATTTAAGGCTAAAACATGCCCCACCGAAAACAGCTTGAATGTGTAATAGGAAAAACCCACCGTAAACTAGCTTGATCCCAGCAGGCTTTTTAAAAGAAAATAGCGGTAGAAAACTAAGCTGAACGCGGTTCTGTTTATAGACATTCTTCGTTTGTATAAGTACATTTTAAGCAGAAATCAGCGAGAACGAGCTTGTATGGTGGTCCCGTCATAATTCCCGTGTGTGTGTGTTTATTTAGCGAATAAAGCTTCTCATCATTTGTTTTAAGGTTAACACCCCACCGTAAACTTGCATGACAGTCTAATAGGAAAAAACTCACCGTAAAAGAGCTTGCATCTTATGTAATCATGTAACGAACGCCAAAAATAACGAAAACTAAGTTTAATGTTTATTTAAGTTAATTTGTAAGAAACCACATTACTGATTTAATGTTTTTAATTTCATTTTAGGCGAAAAAAAACACAGAACACAATTTTCCTCTCCCATGTTGATAAATTAAAATATTGTTTATTGCATGTTTTATCAACTATGATTTATAATCTGACTTTGTTCTTCTATTCCTCTCTATTCTCATCCAGAACCAGTACCTTTAAGGAGCATCTGTAATTTCATTATGCCCACAGTGTTCTCTGTTGTTAAATGACAATAAAGCCTTGTAATCCTAATTCCCTTTGTCTGTAGGACTGCTAGTATCCAGGGTCAGGAGAGGGAGTCAGCGGAAAGCCCACTGCTGAAACCTGGCCCTGGTTTGTCCCCATGGACGAGGTGTTGGGACAGAGGCCTTCCACTATGCCTCCTGTCCTTATTGCTTCCATTCCCGAGGACACTCCAGGGCCAAGTGCAGCAGTGGGTGAGACAGAGGACAGGGAGAGTGGTGGAAGGAAGCCGGACTCCTCATCAGGGAGAAAAAGGAGAAGGGCTGATGAGCTCCTTGACCTGATCAGGGAGGACATGAGACAACAGAGGGAAGCGGAGGAGAGGAGAGAAAGAAGGATGGACAGATTTTTAGCATTGATGGAAAGGATGGCAGAGAAATGGGTTTTTTTTCTTTTAGTTTCTTCTGGTTCAGGTTCAATATATGTGTTTGAATGTTTTTGTTATTTGTTTAAATGTAATAAAATTTCTATTAATTGATAACTCTTTTTTGATCATTAACAGTTTTATTATTCAGTTTTTAACAAGTAACAACATAATAAATAAATTGTAAGGGAACACTGTAAGGAATAAAAGTAAAGATAAAAGTAAAATATACACAGTAAACTTGGAAAGCAGGGAGTCTTTGGTGGTGTTGCTAAATCTACTAAACATGGATCATTGAGGTGGATGGAGTGCAGGAACCGAGATCCGTGGCTGAACGTTTCTGGTTGGCAAGTGGAACATCAGACAGAGTGGTCTGCAGAGGGTGCTTCTGGATGCCTCATCTCACTGTCCACTGCATCGTCCATCAAAAGGGTTTGCTGGGCTGGCTCAATCGACGGCTGTCACATCACTAACATTCAGATATATGCAAAAAAGGAGATCATGAGTATAATACTTGTAACTCTAGCAGATAACAGGACTAAATGATTTTTAAACTTTAAATACAAAGGCCGGTGACGTTTATTGAGCCGTCGCAGCTCCTCAAAAACCACAAATAAGGTGAAATATTGCTGTGGATCCATTTCCAACGTCGCTACTAGCTTGTTAGCCTGTTTGCCGCCGTCACGGTAGCTAGGCAACTGGACCTGGGGGCGGGAATAAAAACGAGGCTGTACTGTCCGAATTCAGAGCCGCTGACTTCCGGTTTTAGCGGTCTAGCAAGGACCAGGCCTTGCTAGACCGGCGAGGACCCGTACTCACAAGCATCCTACCCCTGGATTCGGACACAGCCTCTGCTTGTTCGTCTCCTATCTCTTGCTCTCTGTGTCAGATGTTTAGTTACTCCTTTGCCTCCTTTAGCGATAATGGTACGTGCAATAAATGTATCACTTTTGTAGATTCTGAGGTGAGGGTGTCAGAATTGGAGGCCCGGCTCCACGCTGTTGAAAAGCCTGTAGATAGCCGTAGCTACTTAGCTAGCATGGGGCTAACCAGATCAGAACCCCTCCATAGCGGTTCTCCAGCAGAACCCGAGCAGCCGGGACCTCATGCCACTGGGTGATGGTACGTAGGAAGCATAGAACCCAGCCCGTGGGACACCACCAACCTGTGCACATTTCTAGCAAATTTTTCCTGCTCAGTGACGTAACCACTGACGAGCCGACTCTGATCATTGGCAGCTCCACATTCAGAAACGTGGCATTAGAGACTCCAGAAACCATAGTTAAATGTTTACCTGGGGCCAGAGCGGGCGACATTAAATCTTGCCTGAAACTGCTGGCTAAGGATATGCGCAATTACAGTAAGATTGTTATTCACGCTGGTGGTAACAACACCCAGTTACGCCAATTGGAGGTCACTAAAATTAATGTTGCTTCACTGTGTAAGTTTGCCAAAACCATGTCAGACTCTGTAATTTTCTCTAGCCCCCTGCCTGATCGAACCAGTGACGACATGTTTAGCCGCATGCTGTCCTTCAACCGCTGGTTGTCTAGGTGGTGTCCTGAAAACAACGTGGGCTACATTGATAATTGTAAAACTTTTTGGAGAAAACCTGGTCTGATGCAAAGAGACGGCATCCACCCCTCTTTGGATGGAGCAGCTCTTCTTTCTAGGAACATGGCCAATTTTATTAGTCCTCCATGACAACCCAGAGTCCAGACCAGGAAGTAGAGTCGTAGTTTAACACATCTCCTCTGCAGTTTCAGTGCTGTTACCCACCCACTACCCCAATGAGACAATGTCGTGCCCACGGCCAAACCATGTGCTGACTTATGGCATAGAGTGTGGGGAAAATAACGATATTTCCACATAATCCAGTCCCCTCGGACCACTTTTTGATAACCTTTGAGTTTTTTATAACTGAGTTCTCGAGATTTGTAAGCAAAATTCACTATAGCCGTTGCATCTTTTAAATCAACTCTTCCATCTTTACTATCTTCAGCATCTTAGAGGAATGTAGCAGAGGGCAATATTGTCATTTCTAGCCCTTCACAAATTGATAATTTAGTTCATAATGTTACTTCTTCTTTACGTGTGGCATTAGATGATGTTGCCCTTTTAAAAAAGAAGGTAACTAGGGACAGGAAGTTGTTCTCCCTGGTTTAATTCTCATTTACGAACTTTAAAACAACACTCTAGAAAATTGGAGAGAACACCTAGACAACCAGCGGTTGAAGGACAGCATTTGGCTCGACACACCAGGAGGAGTCCTACTTATCCTGGAAAAATAGCTTTATAAAAATAAGCTTCGACAAGCTAGAACTGCTTATGTTTCATCGCTATTTGAGGAGAATATGAATAATCCTACATTTCTTTTCAGTACAGTTGCCAAACTTACACAGAATCATAGCTCTGAACCATCTATTCCTTTAGCCCTCAGCAGCAATGACTTCATGGGATTTTTTACAAGTAAAGTTAATTCTTTTAGAAACAAAATTATTAGCGTCCTCCCTAATGCGATTTCTTCTTCCTCAGTAAGTGAGGTAGCATCAGAAGTAACTGTAGAACCTCATCTGTTTTTGAACCGTTTTCATCCAGTTGAGCTTTCAGAGTTATCAAAAATATTAGCTTCATCTAAACCTTCAACTTGTATTTTAGATCCAATCCCAACCAACTTATTTAAAGATGCATTTCCTTTGGTTACTGCCCCCATTCTAGATATAATCAATCTATTCTTAGTAAATGGATACGTACCACAGTATTTGAAGGTTGTTGTAATCAAAAGTTTACTTAAACCTTCTCTGGATCCAGATGACCCAATGAATTATAGACCAATATCTAACCTTCCATTTTTATCCAAAGTCCTTGAGAAAATAGTGGTCAACCAAGTATGTGAGCATTGGAACACTAATGATCTGTTTGAGGAATTTCAGTCTGGTTTTAGAGAGTATCACAGCACTGAAACTGCATTAGTGAAAGTTACAAATGATATTCTTATGGCCACAGATAAGAATCTTGTGTCTGTTCTAGTCTTGTTAGATCTCAGTGCTGCTGTTGACACAGTTGATCACAATGTTCTTTTAGAAAGGCTTGAACATGTTGTAGGGATCAAAGGAACAGTGCCAGGCTGATTTAAATCCTACCTGTCTTGATAGATTTCATTTTGTAAATGTACATGACAAATCTTCATACTCCAGGGAGGGTTATTTGTGGAGTACCACAGGGTTCAGTGCTTCAACCAATTCTTTTTACTATATATATGCTCCCAATTGTTAAAATCATTAGACAGCATGGGATAAACGTCCACTGTTATGCTGACAATACTCCGTTATATCTATCCATTAACCCTGATTAACCTAATCGGTTAGTTAGATTACAGGCTTGTCTTGAAGACATAAAAAAATGGATGACTAAACTTTCTGCTTTTAAATCAAGACAAGACTGAATATCTCATCTTTGGACCTGAAATTCAGTAAAGGAAATTGCTTAGTCAATCACCTGACCTGAATGGTATTAAATTAATCTCAGAGAACAAAGTAAAGGAAACTTGGTATTATCTTTGACCAGGACATGCTATTCAAATCCCAAGTTAATCAAGTTTGTAGGATTTCCTTTTGCCACCTTCAGAATATTGCTAAGATTATAAACATCCTTTCCAGGAGTGATGCTGAAAAACTAGTTCATGCATTTATTACATCAAGACTGGATTACTGTAATTCATTACTCTCAGGAAGTCCACAGAATGTAGTTAAAAGTCTTCAGCTTGTCCAAAATGCTGCAGCTAGAGTTCTGATGAGAATTAAAAAGAGAGATCATATATTTCCTGTCTTAGCTTCCCTACATTGGCTGCCTGTTAAATTCAGAATAGATTTTAAGATCCTCCTTCTCACAAATAAAGCTCTTAATAATCAAGCTCCATCATACATCAGTGATCTGATTGTTCCATACGTTCCTAACCGAGCACTTCGCTCTCAGACTGCAGGTTTACTGGTGGTTCCCAGAATATCTAAAAATATTATGGGAGGCAGATCTTTTAGCTATCAGGCTCCTCTCCTGTGGAACCAGCTCCCAGCTTTAGTCCATGAGGCAGACACCTTGTCTACTTTTAAGACTAGTCTTAAAACATTTTTATTTGATAGGGCCTATGGTTAAAATCTGATGTTAGCCCAGATCCGGACAAGTGGGGGAGTAGAGGGAGGTGGAGTGTACAGTCGGTAAAGACGGCTGTCCCTTTCCCTGCCTCCAACATGCTTCCATCTAAAAGGCTAGGTTATCTAGAGTTATCTCTGTAGTTATGCTTCTATAGGCTTAGACTGCTGGAGGACATACTGACCACTTTCCACACTCGACTTTCTTCTACAATTTGCTCTTTAACTGTATTATTTTCTGCTATTTCAGGTGTTAACTTTATTTTTTCTCTAAGTGTTTTTCTCCCCAGAAGAAGCTACAATGATGTTCTGCTGAGCTGTGGTGCCCTCATGGTGAGGGCCATCGGCTTGAACACTGTTGCTAACCACTTAAACATTCTCCCTCTCATAATAATAACATTTTACTTTCCTTGACGTTGGATGTGCTACTACTAGTTTACCTGTTTAATTATAGATTCACTAGGATAAATACAATAAAGTTTATCTCTCACCAAATAGAATATTTACGAATGTAAACACTACTTGGTATATATGTTGTGTGTGTGTTGGGGGGGGGGGGGGGGGGGGGGGGGGTTGGTGTCTGCGCGTGTCTGCTCTGTCTTCTTGATCCCCAGTGAGTCATGGCAGATGACTGCTTATGCTGAGCCAGGATCCTTTGGAGGTTTCTTCCTGTTAACAGGGAGTTTTCCTCTCCATTGTCGCTAAATGCTTGCTTAGTATGAGGATTGCTGTAAAATGATGCAATTTGCTGGGTTCCTTATATAGGAAATTTTTTTTTTCTGATTGGCTGTGGGAAGTGCCTTGAGACGACTCTTGTCGTGATTTGGCGTTATATAAATAAACTTGAATTGAATTGAATCTTGGTTGTTCCACTCCGTCACATCATCCCACCCACCAAAGTGCTTTGATTGGCACGCCACCAGACTGGTCAGGGCTGTGGAGGTCCCAATGGAGTGTGGCTAAATAGACACGCAGAGAAAAACCCTTTTGTTTCTGCTACTGTCCATCTAGATTTCTAGGCAAATAGCTTATCTCTGTCACACAGACATTTACTTTCTAAAATAAACATTTAAATGTAGTTATTTTAACAAATAGTGTGGTTTCTGGAGCAAAAACTCCAACTTTTAAGCATCCAGCAAAGAGTTGCTTGGTTTTACAATGAAAAATAAAAGTTTTTTTCATGAACCATTTCAGTTATTTGTCAAGCGAAGCTTCCACTACTTGACCCGTCCATCAGAGTCCAGGTCCCAGGGGTAGCCAGCCAGCACAGCTAAGCCCACATATCAAACCAAAATCAAATTTAATGCATTGTTAAATGAACATCTTCAGATTATGAACTGGACGATATTTGTCTCTGTACTTTTGAGAGAACTGAACGGCTGCACACATTGCTTTGTACTGGGCAGCACAACAAACTGGCAAAACTACATGTGAATGCTGTTCTCGAACACTTTGTCCATTAGCCATAAAAATCACACATCTGGAGTGATAAACAGTTCAGGAAACATCAATTATTTATTTAAGATGTCCTCAATCAACAGACTGAAATAATTTTTAGGAAACGGATTCTAATTGTTTTTCTCCTTTTTTTCAGTCAGATTCTGAAATAAAGATCTTTTGAGTCCCAACTCATGGTTTACGTCCACATGTGCAAACTAGTTAAAACCTTTCATCACACAACAATTTGGGCCAACATATTCTAAAAGTCCCCACAGATGGACTCCTATTAGAAGGAAATAAAAATGAGATCTTCTCTCATAGCCTTTACAAAACAATCCTACAGGTTTTTAGGCTGCAGACTGGCAGTGTAAGGAAATATTGATGCACTGAAATATCTCAGTATTTTGTGATATGATACTGGTTCCGTATTTAAAATTAGTGTATGGAATTTTTGATTGAGAATTTACATGCGAACATCAACATTTTTGTGCGTGGTGCAACTCCGACCGCTAGGTGGCAGCAGTTTTCACCGCCTTCATTCTGACGGAACAATGAGATCTTGCGATAACACTGGATGTATTGTAGTAGCATCAGGACTGACTTTTCCTATTAAATTCCATCTTGAAAATTGAAAACAGCATGTGATACTGGATCTGTCGGTGGAGTCAAAACTAGAACGTTCTAGTTGGAAGGCATAGTGTGCAGTCATTTAAAGAGGGCCTACACTCGTTATATCAATACATCTGCTGTCATCAACTAATGCCTTGTGAGTAGTTCTTAGTGGAGAAGACCTCTGGCGCTCCTGTTTTAGGAAGTAGAAGTGAACCATGTATTAATGAAGTTCATGCGTTGGTAAAAACAAACTAAAGTAGGTTTCTTCTTAAACAGACAAGTTTCTTAGTGAAACAATCTTTCCTTGTCTGTCAGGCAAAGAAGGATTGTTTCTCTAATATTCTTGTCTTTATAAGAAGAAACCTATTTTGTTAGAAGTGATCTGGACAAGAGGGGGGTAGAAAACGGCACAATTTGGAGTCATACCAATTCATTTTCATGATATGTGAACATCTTGACTCTGATTGGCTAACAGCAACACGACTACCACCGATTTTGCTCTGCAAAGCTGATGTTTTAACTCCACAAACAACACAAGCCTGAAGGAGTTTTGCCATGTTTTGGAGTTGCTAATGCTAATGGTTAGCTTTAAACTAGCCAAGAGGTGCTCTGCTCTCTCCTGGAAGCTATATCAACAACATCCTCCCCCGTCGTGAATCAAGATGGGTGAGTCCATGAATGCTAATTTACAGTTTGATGTAGATCTGTGCGGCTTTTTCTGACCCAAGCGTTTCTCTGCCTACTTTGTGTCGGCAGCTAATGCAGGAAATTGGGTAGAAGACTATTGTCATGTTCAGCCTGCTTGTGAAACTCAGTGACTGATCATATTTCAAAAAGAACAAGTATTATACATTTCTCAGTGAACTTCCTCTTTAAGAAAATTATTTAGAGCATAATAATTTAACTATCATGCAAAGACCATGCTATGTGATTTATTTTTAGCAAAGGCACTGCTTGAGTCTGCACAATTCTCTGCTCACCTGTCTTGATTACTCTGCAGCATCACATATGGTATGCATCAAAGATACACCACTGTATTGATTTCATCACAGCGTAAAATGGTAATTTGGTACATTTAATCAAAGGGCAGCGACATTAAGGGAAATTAGTGACTCAGAATCTCATTTTAGGTTTCCGAGAGGCAGACAAGTCTCTGTGTATATTTGTAAAGAGTCCTTCTAGCCACATCCTGGAGGATTTCATTCCCTTTTATAGAGCAGCTTACAGAACACACAGAGTGACTGATGTGTGGGATAGATGTGTGTTTGAATAAAAATAAAGAATAAAAAACAAATCCCATTTGATGGCAGATTCAACCACAGCAACATCAGTGAGGCCAAACAGCTTTGTCCTCCTCTTGTCACCCACACAGTAAGATAAAAACACACACATAGCTTCCTCTGGCTTCATGTGGGTGAGCCCTGTGCTTTTGGCTCCTTCTCTCCATCAGTGTGTGTGTGTGTGTGTGTAGCCACTAGAATGTGAATCACCAGTTTTCTATTTACACCTCTTTCTGCTGCGTCTCTGGGTTTTCCACTACTTTCCTGTGTATGGTGTAATAGTGTAATTATAGCGCTTTTGTGTGCGAGAGAGTGCACATGTGTATATGTTGTCATGGTCCCAAATTCCTCCTTGATGTAAACTGCTAAGAAAAAGAAACAAAAAATCCCAACTTTGCTTTTGGAGTTGGATCTATTTTTTTTGGGATGCAGCAGATTAGATGAGACATACTTGTGGTGGTGAGCTGATTTAAGTTTAAAGACTGAGAAGAAGGCTAGTGCAAAGTTGAATGATCTGTGTGTGAATATGTGTGTGTGTGTGTGTGTGTGTGTGCACTATTCTGCGGTAGGTAACTCTTATCAGTCCTGAGGTCAGTTACACTCTGACAAAAAGACTACGGCTCGGTCAGGTTGCACGGGGGACAGACGTGGAGATGGAAGCAGATAGACAAACCCAGTCAGGCATAAAGATGAGCGAAGGGGAGGAATGGTGGGAGACCAGACAGGTAGATGGACTGATATGGTGTCAGATTTCCGCCAAAACCCGTGCAAGCGTAGCCAAAACCCGTGCACGCGTATTGTGCACATCGCGCGTGCGAACGGGACTCGCGCGTGGAGGTTAGAACCTCATGAGTGAAAATATACATGGCGAGGAGGTCATTTGTACACTGAGAGGGAGCAAACTGTGTCTGTGAGCGCACAAGGATGTGCACAAGTGACAAACCTCGTTGGCCAACGAGCACACGGCAGAGGAAAACATGCGCGCGGCAGCCTCACTGCGTGCTCGGTGCGGCAGCCTCACTGCACGTGTGGCAGCCTTTCTGCGCGCTCGGTTTCTGATTCTGCTCGCTCGGCTGTTGGGAGTTTTGGCACTCTGGAGGCGTGGAAGAATTAAAGTGCCAGAAACTGAGCAGTTGAACTTTCAATTTGAGAGCAGAATTTCATATCAAGAGACCATCTTTTTAATTTCAGAATACTATTTTATATTATTGCTCTCAAAACTTGTAATGCTTGCGCTCAAAATGTCTGCTCTCTTTCAAATTCACTCTGTTCTCCTTCAAATCTTTGTTTTTGCGCTCAGATTTAACCTTCTTACACTGGTATTGTCTTCTCATGTGACAACTTTTTCTCTACACGGATCAAAACTCCTCCCACAAGTCTGTCCCCTGCTCTCACGGATCTTGTCTGCTCTCGCTCAAAACTTAGAAGTACAATCTCCTAGCAACCGCTCAGCCAATAGAAAGACTTGTGGGACTGGGCGGGAACAAACCTCTTTGGGGTGCGCTCGTTTTGCGCTCTGTGGATTTTCCTGTGTGGCTGCCGCATCTGCGCACTAACAGCCTGGCTAATACCCGCTCTGATCTGGAGCGAGAGTTTCACCTGCACCAGCAAAATGGACCAGAACCAACAAGACGCTCAAGTAAGTTATTTTTCAAGGCTACTAGCTGCAGTTTATTCCATACAATTGTTTTGTTATGCTACTTTTTACGACTCCTCGCATTTAATATTGCAACAGGGGCACATAGCTAGGTGGATTAGGTTATTCACTATAGCTACAACTTTCATAAAATGGCCTCAGCAGATTTGAGTTTTACCCTAACATATCACTCGTCCCCAATGCTAGCTCTGGACCTAGTGTAGATGTTTTTTGTTTAGTATTCCCACCTTTGTTTTTAATAGTTAGCTCTTTGGACATTACAGTAGTTATTCGTTAGCGTTTACTCCATGAACATTGTTTCCTCATCTAACTGCTAACTATCAAAATGTGTTTCATCCATCGACATAAATATATCCCAATGTTTTTCTCGCGCTGTAATGAACAAGATGGGTCATCAAAGTAAGAGAATGTTATTAAAAAGTGGAACTCGTTATAATTGAACGATGGAAAATTTTGACCAAAGCCGTAGGAGAAAACCGTTTTTGATAGGGAAACACATTTTGACACAACACCTGCCCTGACTGGCGCGTCAGCTAGCTTTCAATCTGTTTGTATGTTTCTGAAAATATTAATGCTATGTTAAGTGAGTGTAATCCAGTAGTAATTTCCCCAACAAAATAACAATTTCTATTTTTGCTCAATTCCTGCCTCCTTCCATTTCATTTTGCACTTGCATTATTTCTTTTTGTAATCCTGTCAAACCTAGCCGCTGGTCTTTAAACATAATGAGCCTAACTTACTAATACTGAGTCTGGGGTTACATAAGCAGTAACAAAACAAAAACAGTTTCTGTTTCTAAGTCTCAGCAATGAGTAAGGTTGTATTTCTGGTGTAAGCGAACTAACATTTGTTTTCTGTGAAATGCGCGAAATGTTGTATTACACAGTCTGTGGTACCATGATGCAGCACAATTCACTGTTGCATGTTAAACCACAGAAGATGTAGAGGAAAATGAATGTAATGGCTGAGGTGGAGGACCTGTAATGACACCAGAAAATAAGAAAATGTGTAAAAGCTTTATTAAAAGTTTAGTCCTGAAATTCTCATGGTAATCCAGGGAAGCAGGTTGGTGCATGGTCAGGGAACAGGCGTGGGTCAGGGCCAGATAAACAGCAGGTTCCATCCCAGCTCCAACCAGAGAGTGCTGCTGTTGTGTCCTTGGGCAAGACACTTAACCAACTTTGCCTGCTGTTGGTGGTCGGAGGGACCGGTGGTGCCAGTGTTCAGCAGGCCCGCCTCTGTCAGTGTGCCCCAGGGCAGCTGTAGCTACTATCTGGCTTATCACCACTGTAAGCATGTGAAAAGGGTGTGGCTGTTGTGTAAAGTGCTTTGTAGGCCTTGGACTTGATAAATTTCAATAAATGTGCAAGCCAATTACAATTTTTTTCAATTTGTAGGTGTTTCCCATTTGCTGTATAACCAAATACAACTTTTTCTGTGTTTTTTGTTGTATTTCTTTAGACTGGTTCCATCCGAGAAGTTACGAGAAACCTTATGGATTTACTGAATGCTCATCTACAAGCAGAGGGCCCGCAACAAACACCAACTGTGCCACAGCGCACAACACCAGCGACAACACCTTAACAGACTATCCCTCGGTCTACAGTTCATCAAGAAATGTCAAGGTAAGTTAAGTGTAGAAATGTAAATATTTGACATCTGCATTGGTCTATTCAGTGGTTTGAAATTAAATTATTCCAATGATGCTTTATTATTCATCTTAGAAAGAGGCTTTCTGCAATTGACTGTATTTTTTTTTTTACATAGTGAAATTAAATTCTGAAATAATGTAAGCAGTGTAGTATAGGCTACAGCTAGGGCTGGGCAATATATAGATATTTTAAAATTATAAATATAATTTTAAACGAGAAACAAGATGACTTTGTATTGATATGACTAGTCAAGCCACATAAGCTAGCAACTAGCTTGCTCCGTCTGTAAGCGGTCATTTCATGTATTCTCACAAATCTGCTCAATCAGAAAACCTCTGGGTCAATGTTCTGCCCTAAACTTTGCATTTGGCTTCATGGTTTTTAATTATTTGGGGATATTCGTTCATGTTTCATCAAGCCTGTTCACTGTGGTTACCAACGGAGTTCTGTTTACCCCTCCCTCCCTCGTGTAATTGGGAAACCACTACAGAGAGCCGGAGTGGCCAAATTACCTCAAACATGTTGTAATGGCTTCAACTGTAAACGTTAGGGTTAACATTTAATTTTGAAGGTGAGTTCAGCGCTAAAAGTTTTTCTGGTTCCGTTTTTTTGATGCTTTGCTATGGTCGGGGCTCAGCCACGTGAGTTCGGAATAGAACGGGTGGTTTCTTGTTCACATGTGATTCCCAGGACTTCTCAGGAATGCGGAAATCCCCGAGCATGTGGGCGGCGGTAAAGACGCGCGGAAGAAGTCTGCGGTGTCCGCCTATGCTAAACAATAATTCCTCATCAAACCGCTGCACCAACACACACTGCGCTTCTCTAATAATCTGCTCTCCTCTAATCCTTCCTACTTCAGCGCTGTAGTGTCCTCCGCTGCAGACGTGTCCTTATAACCGCTGCTACACACACACACACTGCTGTCCTCCTCTGCTGCGGAGCGGGTGACAGCAGCTCAGTGCTTCATGTGGGCTAAACAGCAACCAGGATGAAAAGTAATCGCATATGCGGAAACCCCCCGGTGTTTGATCCAACTCCCCAATAGGAGGCGGTAGGTGTGAGTTTCAGCTGCCAATCAGTCCATAGTGTCTGCTCGGCACCAGCCGGACCTCCGAGGGAAGTAGTCTGGAAAAAAAAGTCTCCTTAGAACGAAATACACACATGTGAGCCATATGCGAACAAAACATTTGGTTCCGAACGCATCCATGCCGACCCAGATGTGAAAGCGGCTTAAGTGAGGGAAAATACTAACATGGGACGACTGTGAGAATAAGGAGTAAAATAGTTTAGTTTTAAAAATAGTTTCCAGCTCAAAACAGGAGACTTGACAGGTGTGATCCTGGAATTGTGGATGAAGTCTGTCAGTGAAGCTCTTGGGATCACAGCTCCACCTCTCAGTTCAGACTCCACAGAGCTCCTAGTGTGTGAGTTCTTGTTCTCTTCTGTACTTTTAACGTTAACGCAGGAGAGTGTTTGCTGTTGTATTTCAGTTATAATGTGAACAACCACACAAAACATTAAATTTACTCAAAAATTCTGAATGGATTTTTAAGACCTGCCGTGTGAACGTAGCCTTAAGCCTGATTCATGCTTCTCCGTCTGCGTCAGTGCGGAGACACGCGACGTCCTTGCGTGCCTGCCGGAGAGCTCCGCAAGGACGGACGGAGTAAAGCTCTCTTTTCTAAACAGCCGTCAGTCGAGACAGACAACGCAAGCTTGTGATTGGTCAGGATGCCGCTGTTGTTTACAGCGCCGCCATTGCACCCTCAAAAACATAAAGAGAGCCGAGGATAACAAGCAGCAGACACGGAGCAGCTTGAAGAATACCTTGCGAAAAAACTCTAAAAACATGAACTTTTAGTTCCCCCGTGACTGGAGGAGAGAGAAGATGCGCAGCAAGCGTTTTATTTGTGGACGGAAATGACAGGAAACGTGGGTTTAGAGGTGGCGAGCACATGGAGGTGGAGGAGAATGAGAGACAAATATGTCCGTGTTAAAAGTCTCTTATATACACAAAAAATACAATATAAACACATTATCTTGGACCGATACATGACAGGATACCACAGAACAGCGCTACGCCCTCTGTTGTCCTGCCGAGGAATTGCTTTGCAACACTCTCCAGGAGACGGAGAAGTATGAGAGCAAAACACTTCCGTCAATCCGTGCGTGTCTGTCCCTTGCGGAGCTGACGGAGAAGCATGAACCAGGCTTTAGACAGCATGTTTCTCTGTACATAAGCCGTACCATAGACATCATTGGCTGCTGGAGAGTAACTGCTTCACCGCCATATTGAGTAGGTTTCTAACTCCAAAACCCAATTTGAATCCAGTCATTGGAGCAACTATGCCTGTTTTTGTGCAGCTCACAGTTCCAACAACCAGCAGTTACATCTGCCTGTAAGCTTTGTTTGTTAATAAAGTTATATAAAAATAAAAAAAACTGTTACGTCACGATCTCCTTGCGTTCTACAGGAAGTTTAAAAAATTATTTCAATAAAGATTGAAACACAAACATGAAGCTAAATGAGGAGCTCTATGAACATACTGAATGCCGCTTTAAAAGATACTGAATGTGAAATATGGCATTTCTCTACTGCTGACTGATGAAAGGGAGTCCGATGTGCCTGTTGTCATTTTGCAGGAGGTTGAACGATCTGACAAGGTAGTTAGCCCGTAAAAAAATTGTGCTGCAACACTCCCAGTGCTTTTTTTGGTGGCCTTTACGGCTATTCATTGGTAGGCTCATCACGGAACACAAAAATGTAGCTTGTTTGTTATGATTTAGGTACGTACTGCCCCCTAGTGGCAGAAAACTACAGACTGTCGCTTAAAGAAATAGCATAAAATGGCCAGGGATGCAATTCAATATATATTCTCTTCCACGGTTTTAAAATTTTGAAATAATTATCTATCGATCGATTAGATTTTTTTAAATTAATATGCTTTTATTCATCAACCAGCCCTAAAACCTACTAAAGGTTAAACATTTTAAATTGCAAACTGTACTTAATTACGGTGATGCAAGTAAATGACAATTACACCCCTGCAAAATAGTAAAAGTTCTAAATCAAAACCATTTTGAATTTTTGTTATTCTTGTCCCTGCTATTTGTAATTTTTTTTAAATCTAATTTTGACATATAGTAATCCTGCACAACAATGTGATAATTTGGTTTCTATTAAAATTTAGGAAATTTTGCTTATTTGTTGACAAATTGCAGCTCAATATAGAAACATCATCATTGTTCTCTTGTTGTAATGTCAGGATTTCCAAGAGCCAGACATCGACTGGGATGTTGCTGCAGAGTACAGCCCAGATGTGGACGGTGCTGCTGTGGTCCCGGAGTTCGACAGTCCCCTCACTGAAGAGCAGCATGCTGAACTGCATCCATGCTTTCGTTCTTTTTTAAACACAGAAACAGTTTTGTTTACCTGTTAGTAGCTACAGTTTCGCCGACGGCTGCCGGCTTCTTCAGGCTGACGCTGTTGGTGGCGCGTCACTTCCTTCTCCGTTTATCTGCGGGCAGTTGTCTCTGCTGCCCGCAGATAAACGGAGAAGGAAGTGACGCGCCACCAACAGCGTCAGCCTGAAGAAGCCGGCAGCCGTCGGCGAAACTGTAGCTACTAACAGGTAAACAAAACTGTTTCTGTGTTTAAAAAAGAACGAAAGCATGGATTTAGAAAGACACAGCAAGAACACACCTAAGATGCTGAACTGCAGTTGCTACTGGCACAAAATTGGGAGCGTTCAAACACTAAGGAACTTTTATCTATTGTGCAGAGAATATGTTAATGCTGCTTTGTCAGATTAATGTGTACTTGAAATAAAAAATCAAGAGATCAGTTCCAGTGCTTTTATTAATGTTACAAAAGAAATACATAACATGTATTTGAAATGGCAATAAGCCTAACTTTATGGATTCATGTAACAATGTCGCTTTCTAGCTCCAAAACATTACATTATTTAACAAAACCATGTGTCTTTTTGGATTCAAAGTTAAATTTGAACCATTATACAGTAACCTGAACCCAGAACAGTGGCCATCTTGTTTTCACTTAATGTCTGCTAAAATCAAATCTATCACAGACTGCCTGAGTAAGCTGACTTTCAAAGTCAGTGTATGTAGTAACGTGCCATGTAGGTAAGGTGATTAAGTGTGGTCCATACCGGGTGGTACTGTCGTGATCAACATTTAGTTATCTTGTAAAATTCTCTTTCTGTGTCTGTTAGTGGCAAATGTGCCTGGCCTGAAACCCACTGAAAAAAATCCTTGCACTGACAACTGCTTTGCTCCACAGCCATCTGATGGGCTCCCATCTTGGTCATCTGTTCCTGAAGGGTGAAAAAAAAATCAGTGTGTCACTAACATGATTGAGGTACTGATTACCTCTCTGTAATTAAGGTGTAATGGCTAAATCAGTTTCAAAACAAATATATTTATAATTTATTTTTAAATTTTTTTTATTTGATGGGGGATTGAGTGAAACACAATGGTCTCTCTGACACTTCAAAATTTTCTCAATCAATCAATTTTTATTTATGTAACACCTTCCACTGCCTTTGCAGGAGCCCAAGGCACTGAACATAACAATTTTAAAAAGAGCTAAGCATTATGAGCAGTAAAAGTGGAATAATCCTGCATGGTTCTGTGGCTACCTCCTTCTTCCAGGTTTTGCAAGAGGTCCTGCAAAAAGTTGATCATGTCCACTTCCTTTGTGTCTTACTGATCCATTGTCACTGTACTGAGGAGCCAGTGCCTCCACAACGAAGTCTGCATCCACCTACAAAAGACGTTTTTAAAAATACTGTGAATTAAAAAGATAAAACTGTTAGGGCTGCTTCTGCTTATCCTGCAGAGCTAAATTAATATAAGAAAATGAAGATGTATACCACTAAAAATATGTAAAACTTCATTGCCATGATATTAGAATAAAAAATACATCTGATAGCTTCCTTAAAGAAAACTTAAAATTGCTGTCAGTAAAAAAAATGATAGCTGTAAAAAATAAATTGGGGCAAACATTGTTAAACAAACAGATTATTGTACTTGTGAATCGATTTGATTCTTAGTATTTTTATAAGAATCGATTAGAACTGTTGATGGAACAAAAACAGCTTCAGCTTCTCTGCATTTCCTATATGTTTTTGTAATGGACATATTTTTTTTGCAGAGGCCTAAAGAATTTGTACTTACCTGTTTAAGGTTCCCAGGAAGAAAGAGGGGCTGAAGTGCCTGGTGGTGTTGTGGCAACAGCTCATCCAAACCCTAGATGGCCAGTCCTTCTCTAAGCTGACTTAGCATCGGTATGAGTCTCATCACCGAATGCAAACTGATGGCCCTAGTAAAAAGAATAATGAACTTGTAATAACTCAATTTTCAAAAATTGCATGACTTGTTTAATGCTACATTAACATAGCCTACTCAATGATGGCCCTTTTGCAATTGCTGTGAATTGACCAGTGTAGCCACATGCTACAATGGCATCAGAAAGGTCTGTCAGTGCGTCTTCTTCGGCACGTTCGACCTTCAATCAGAAACACTTGTTAGTACAATTTACAGAAAATAAATTATTCTGTTTAATTTACCTCCTGAATCAGGTTCTGGATTGCCGTATCAGTTACCTCTGGCACATCTTCATTTGTTATTTGTCCATGACGCAAGAAACGGTAAGACCAAGTAGAAAAGAAATTCGGTGCTGGTCCTGCTTGAACCAAGCTGGTGGCAATGATCTCCCCACAGATCCTGAACACAAAACAAGCCAAGTTACACTGCAGAGCAGCATCATACTGTACATACCTGTATCTGTTTTCCTGGTAGTAAGAGATACTATATTTGGGGTTTTGCCTTTGCATGAAACTCCAAATAAGTTCAACTCAAGGCCTCGCATCATTTCTATTGGGAAAAAAGAAATGACAGTTTGCCATTTTCAACTATATTCAAAGTTGGTATGTTGACATTAGCAAGGAATACATACCAGTTAGGAACTCTCGGCGTAGTGCTCCTTCATCAATGTCGTGTTCTCCAATAAAGGAAACAATTAGCTGGTTTTTGGGGGAAGCCTGCTTCTGTCTGGCCCGCTGTTTCAGACCTTTCTGGTAAAGGTCGTCCCTTGTCACATTATGTTAAAGGTTTTAGTGTTGTCAACTCTTTCTTGTAGGAACTTCAGGATGTCTGATAAGCTATTGACAACAACATTGTGTTTATTATTATTTATTTTAAAACCTACACATTAACACAAATGTTTGTAAAAATTCTAACCAGATTAAGTGCTTGGAAGAGTCATCCACATCCAGTATGATGCTGTTCAGATGTGGAAACAAACAAAAAAAAAAAGATTAAACTCTCATAACATATTGTGTACAACGTGCATGGGTAAAAACATGCACCTGTCCTCTTCCTCCTTCACCACAAAAGCTGGCATGCAGTTGTATAGACTCCTGAGTAAATTCTTATCACACAATGGACAGGAAACCTATTAAAGACATTTTTTTAAATCAGTGACCAACAATCATTGTTAAGTAAACAATAATGATTAACATGAAATGTAATTAAAATATTCTGTATATTGCTAACGTGCATGTTTGAAGTTTGATTTAAAGGGATATTCCACCCTAAGTGAAAATTTGTCTACTGTCTAAATTGGCTCCTGCAAATGTGTTACTTCTTACTTTTCATTTGCAGTCAACATGTTTATTGAGCTCAACAGGAATAGCTGGTATCATAATTTAGTAATTTTACAGTTTTGCACACAAAATGCTACTACCTCCCATTAAGTTACATGGTTTATTCTCATCTAAAGCAGACAGACTGCTGGCAGATAAGAATTACTGCGCTGGTTAAAACAATCCTTTTTCATTCACTTATCCAACTCTGGGGAATACGGCACTAGAAAACATTTTTGGATCTTTCCCTGACACATATCTAGCCCCTCATAACTCGATCCCCAGTTCCTGGATAAAACACCGGACATTTTATTCCATGTAGGACCCTAATCCACCTAGCTATGTGCCCCTGTTGCAATATTAAATGTGAGGAGTCGTAAAAAGTAGCATAACAAAACAATTTTATGGAATAAACTGCAGCTAGTAGCCTTGAAAAATAACTTACTTGAGCGTCTTGTTGGTTCTGGTCCATTTTGCTGGTGCAGGTGAAACTCTCGCTCCAGATCAGAGCGGGTATTAGCCAGGCTGTTAGTGCGCAGATGCGGCAGCCACACAGGAAAATCCACAGAGCGCAAAACGAGCGCACCCCAAAGAGGTTTGTTCCCGCCCAGTCCCACAAGTCTTTCTATTGGCTGAGCGGTTGCTAGGAGATTGTACTTCTAAGTTTTGAGCGAGAGCAGACAAGATCCGTGAGAGCAGGGGACAGACTTGTGGGAGGAGTTTTGATCCGTGTAGAGAAAAAGTTGTCACATGAGAAGACAATACCAGTGTAAGAAGGTTAAATCTGAGCGCAAAAACAAAGATTTGAAGGAGAACAGAGTGAATTTGAAAGAGAGCAGACATTTTGAGCGCAAGCATTACAAGTTTTGAGAGCAATAATATAAAATAGTATTCTGAAATTAAAAAGATGGTCTCTTGATATGAAATTCTGCTCTCAAATTGAAAGTTCAACTGCTCAGTTTCTGGCACTTTAATTCTTCCACGCCTCCAGAGTGCCAAAACTCCCAACAGCCGAGCGAGCAGAATCGGAAACCGAGCACGCAGAAAGGCTGCCACACGTGCAGTGAGGCTGCCGCACCGAGCGCGCAGTGAGGCTGCCGCGCGCATGTTTTCCTCTGCCGTGTGCTCGTTGGCCAACGAGCGCACGCAGGTTTGTCACTTGTGCACATCCTTGTGCGCTCACAGACACAGTTTGCTCCCTCTCAGTGTACAAATGACCTCCTCGCCATGTATATTTTCACTCATGAGGTTCTAACCTCCACGCGCGAGTCCCGTTCGCACGCGCGATGTGCACAATACGCGTGCACGGGTTTTGGCTACGCTTGCACGGGTTTTGGCGGAAACCTGACACCATAGACTGACAAGTGTGACAGATGTACTTGAGAACAGACAAGCTGGCAAAAGGATTCAGAGACCACATCAGTGGACAGACAGGTAAGCAGGGAGACCGGCATGGAGGTGAGTGATGGCAGAAGACAAAAGTGTGGCATTCACCAAAGTCCCCTGCAGTCATTGATCAGTAAAACCACAGAGGTGTAGAAATGACTCACCTGAAACCAGGTGAAAATCACAGCTGGAGGTCTGTCTTTGTTCATTTAGATACAGAATGAAAGATGGAGAGTAAGAATAAAAACTATATTGGCCTTCCCGTATTACTTATGTTGCTGTCTGTCATGCAGTCATTACTGGTGTGACACAGTGCAAATGAAATAGAAGTTGATGAATCCACACACATGCACAGGATCGGTACTGAGATGAGGGAGTGAACAGCACAGTGAAATGGCCTGTTCTGTAGAGTCATGTCATTTTTCACTCTGAATGTTTCTTTCAGTGTGTTGCTTTAACCCCAGTCTACCGAGGGAGACAATTTATCATTGCAATTGTTTTCCTGCCAGCTCTATTATTGGTTTCTTTGCTCTAAGGGGTTCTAATTTGCCGATATTTTTAAAAATGGTCTGCTTTCCTTTGCGAATAAAACAGAAACAATGAAAGGGCTGCATTTTATTTAAAAAAATATATATATATATATATTTTTTGTGGTCAGATTTAGATTTTAAATAAAATTTTAAAAAAATCTCATCAGAAGTAAAGGTTTAAATATTTTCTTTTAACTATTTCTCAATATCTGAGTATTTTCTTTCAACATGGGTCAAGTATTGTAGGGCATTATACACTTCCTGGCCAAAAAAATAAGTCACCTCCTGGATTTAACTAAGCAAATAGGTACGAGCGTCCTATTGCATAAAAGAAAGAAATAAAATGATCTTTTATATAGCACCTCTAAAGATAAAAATCACGAGGTGCTTCACAAGAACAAAAACATTCAAAAGATAAAAAAGATTAAAAATGAGATTAAAAATATGGTTAAAATGAGAAAAACTAAACGTGATTAAAAATGTAAGGAAAGGAAAAGGGGAAATCAGTGGATCCCGGAAAAGGCGTAGTTGGTAGGAAAAAAATCTAAATCGGCCGACTTCCGTAAATAACACGTGCTGACTGATTTCCGATCTACTCCTTTTAGAGCCGATCATACCAGCCGATCGTTAACTGCAGCCGACAGAGAACCTGTGTGTAGCTGCAGCATCACGCCTCCCTTACCCACATGCGCGCAGCTGCAAAAGTGTTGTTTTTACTCCGTCGGTGAGAGTGATGCAAAAGCTCCTTAAAATGTGTCAACACAGCAGACTTAATAAGACTATGAATAAACAAACTGCTTGGAGAGAGGGTTACAACCCTTTCCACTTACTGAACTGCCCTTCTAAATAAAACTAACACATGACATTACTCTCGTATAATTACCCCTTAAAACTGTTAAAATAAAGAAATATCATTAATAATAATAATGTTAATGATAATAAATCTCACAATGCACACATTTGTGAGATTTTTTGCTTTCCTGCACTATTTAGAGTGTTTAGAGCTTTTAATGTTATAAATCTGTTTGTTACCGATAGCAGCTACATTTAAGTGTTTCAGTTTTCTTTTTGAATGAATCATTGTGATGCTTCATGTTTCAGCATGTAGGTGTATATTCTCAGTCATCCTGGACATGATCATCTTAAGAGATTTAATTGAAAACATCTGGACTTTTCTGGTTATTACCTCTCATCCGAGAGACATTTTCAGCTCTAAACCTTGGATTGTGAGCAGGAGGCTTAGAAGTTGTGGTCTTATCTTATCCTCAAGGCCTTTGTCTGTCTGTGTGTGCTGGGTGCACGGCTGCTTCTGCATTTCTCTGGAAACTGAAATTCACTTAAATGGATCTCATCAGCTGGTCTCTCAACGCGATTGGTAAAATTTTTTCAACGATGAGAACGGGAGGAGGGTCTCCTGGATGTCCTGCCGGGAGCCACCCAGTTGGACACATCATGGACTCCTGGAAACAGTGGAACTTGATTTGCCTTTCTCAGCTGTCTGTGGAAGACTCCGAAGATGTGTGGATATTCGTGGTGTTGGTGTGAGGTTTCCTGCTCATTGGCCTTGGAGGCTACCTGGCTTACCGGAAAATTAACGAGCTGCTGAGGAATATTGGCCTGATCGCGGAGCTCAGAGATGGTTTGCACTTCGCTGTGAATTCACAGACTCAAATAATTGTCAAGATGAATCGTAAGCTTGGGACTTTGGCGGAGATTCATTCTTTGGCACAAAAGATGGATGCCAGCAAGGAGAAAGTGGACGAATCAGCATGGATTGGGATAGATTAACGTCCATTATTGGGATTTTGAGAGGTTGAGGACCAACAAACTAAGACAGAGAGGAAATTATCTCTGTCTGGACCAAAAACAATTTCTAATCGGAATCTGGCGTCCTTGAGCCTGCAAAGCTACAACGAAAACTCCCCCCTCAGAAGATATGTGGAATGTGCCGTCGCTATGGCAACTCAACTCTGTCTCCTTTCCCAGCCTAGGCATGACAGCGGGAAGGCCGCTGAAATGTTCCAGGGTCACTGCAACCCTCCAACCCTCAAGGCTCCTCCCCCCATCCACACTGAGGTGACATGCGCTGCTTCATCGTGGCTGCAGGAACTGAAATGGGGATATTCCCAACCCACCACCCCTCCTAGTGGACACTTATGTTGTGTAATGTCTGAAGTCTGTTGCATATCTGTCTGAGGTGTTTTTTTGCTGAGCAAAGCTGCCCTCCTGGTGGGAGGGTAACTCTGAAGTGCCTTTTTTCCCTCCACCTGAACCAATCCTAATGTAAGCCTTTTATATCTATTAAGGTAGCGCGACTCAGGGTTGCGAATGACCACAGTCACCAATTCTTGTCATGTGTCTTGCCCATGTATGTCTGATCTCTGAATTGTGTGTACTGAAACTCTAATTTCCCTCTTGGATTAATAAAGTATCTTTGATTGATTGATTGAAAAACAAACAAACTAATTGTGCTGCAAGTCTTTTTTTTCTCTTTAAAAAAATAAAAAAATATTTTTCTAAATCAATACAGGCCATTTAAAGTGATTTTATTGTTCCTTTATTCCCAGTTCATGTAGCCTGTTGAACTCATTATGACTTCATAGAAAATCTATGGCCAATCCATGTGATCGGTATCGGTATTCTGCACTCTTGGAAATCGGTATCGTGATCGGCAGCAAAAAACCTGATCAGAGCATCCCTACCTATTGCCAGGGAAAATACACACCATCAGTAAAAACAACCATGTTAAAAGACACCTTTCCTGGTCGTGTAAAAGATGTTAGTCTGTTTGAGAAGGGTCAGATCATCGGCATGCATCAAGCAAAGAAAACATGATAAATGACCCACACCCATGGCGCCTTTTAGAGTCAGATGACTCCAAAGTGCTTTACACTACAGTGTATCATTCATCCATTCATACACACATTCACACACTGATGGTGATGAGCTACATCGTAGTCACTGCTGCCCTGGGACACACTGACAGAGGTGAGGCTTCCGAGCGCGAGCGCCACCAACACTAGCAGGTGGGTTAAGGTTGGTTAAGTGTCTTGGCCAAGGACACAACAGCAGAAATCTCTGCTGGGAGCCAGGATTGAACCTGCAACCTTCAGATTACTGGACAACCCACTGTACTTCTTGAGCTACTGCTGCCCTAAACATCAAAGGAGATTGCAAAAACTACTAAAATTGGGTTAATAACTGTCCAATGCATTATTAAAAACAGTAAGGAAAGTGGGGACCCCATTGTCTTTGAGGAAGAAATGTGGGTGGAAAAAAACCATGAATGATTGTGTTACGCGGTCACTTAAACTTTTGGTCAAATCAAACAAAAAAAAAAAACAACAGTAGAACTCAGGGCTATGTTTAATCGTGGAAGTTAGACCATTTCCACACGCGCAATGCGAAGGGAACTCAAGGGATTGGGAATGAAAAGCTGTGTAGCTGTAAAAGAAAACCACTAATCAGTGAGGTAAACCAGAAATAAATCTTCTATTTGCTAGGGAGCATAAAGATTTGACTCTGGAGCAGAAGGTCATGTGGTTTGATGAGTCCAGATGGACCCTGTCCCATAGTGATGGGTGCATCAGGGTAAGAAGAGAGGCAGATGAAGTGATGCACCCATATTGTACAAGCCTGTTGGGGCAGTGCTATGGTTGGTGCAGATGGTCAGGTCTAGGTTCAGACTCCCAGAATGAGGTCAGCTGACTACCTGAAAATACTGAATAACCAGGTAATTCCATCTTCCCTGATGGCACAGGCATATTCCAACATGACAATGCCAGGATTCATCGGGCTCTAATAGTGAAAGAGTGGTTCAGGGAGCATGAGACATAATTTTCACACATGGATTGGCCACCACAGAGTCCAGACCTTAAGCCCATTGAGAATTTTTGAGATGTGCTGGAGAATGCTTTGTGTAGCGATCAGACTCTACCATCATCAATGCAAGATCTTAGTGAAACATTGATGCAACACTGGATGGAAATAAAAATTGTGACATTGCAGAAGATTATGAAAAAAGTGCCACAGTGAATGCACACAGTAATCAAAACTGAAGGTGGTTCAATTAAATTTAAGAGTGTGTGACCCATTTTTTTTGGCTGGGCTGTGCATTTGTTTTATGACTTTTGTTTGACTGCTTTCTCTAATAGGAACACACTTTTTTTTTATCTGGCTAAGCAGCAAAACAAATAAATAAATAAATAAACAACTAATCAAACAACTTGGCTAACGTTGTATAAAAGTAATGAATGAAAATAAGATATTTGGTATTTGTGTCTTTGATTTTTAGGGGCCTCTTGTCAGTAGGCAGCTAATTTTCTGTATTTGCAGACTGCCTAACTTGCGTTAAGCCTGTGCCATTCCAGATTGTCAGCTGCAAAGTAACATATTGTGGCAAACAAACATGTTGCCTTTAAGCATTAATGAAAAAACATTTCATTTTACGCAAAACTGTAAAACTTGCCTAATAGGCTGCTAATTTTTAACCACAGAGAGTGTTTCAGGCAGAAAGCCAGATGCAGCAGTAATGGTGTGAGGAGGCTTAGGCTTTTCAGGATTGTTTACTCGCTGTGACATTTGTTATTCATAGGATGTGGAGCGCCACAAAACTATCATAGCACTAACACAGTAAGGAAATGCTCATATAAACCAATTAGTGGGCTTCTGACTAGAATATCCTCTCCTAAATGTGGTATTTTTGGGAAAAGACGTTACATTATGTTAAGTGGAGGTTAGTCACAACCTGACACACACACACACACACACACACACACACACACACACACACACACACACACACACACACACACACACACACACACACACACACACACACACACACACACACATCTGTCTTTCTATCATAGTGGGGACCCTCCATTGACTTCAATTCATTTTTGTGATTCCACTATGCCTAACCCTAACCCTAACCCTAACCAGTGCTGATCTATTCCTAACCCTAACCTTAACTAAAACTTAATTTACACCATTCCTCTTACTGGTATAGTAAGCTTCTGGTAAGCTTCTAAAAGAAGTGAGGACCCAAAAAAATGTCCTCACTTTGAAAAATGTCCTGACATTGTAGGGAAAAGGATCAAAGTGTTCCTCAATATGTAGTATGTACAAGAACACACACACACACACACACACACACACTGTATGTGCGCTCCTGGTCATCTGGGTATGATTAGCAGAAGTAATGCATCGTGTTAAATAGACTTTCTACTGCACCTCACTACAAACACTGACCACAACACACTCCTGTGCACACACGCTTTTATCACTGCACCTGCAAGAAGTGTGAATTATATCTATTTCTCTTTTAAATACAGAAGGTTACGTGGAGCTGTGTGTGTGCACATTACTCTTGAGTGTGTGTGTGTGTGGTTGTTTATGTCGTTGGCTAATATCAGGTTGTTTTTCTTAACGAATGATTGCTGTCGACTCGGCAGCCATCAGAGACATATGGAAGTCCTTTAGTGCAAGTGCTCCTTACTCAACCGGTCCGCTCTGTTTCTGATGACTCTCCTGTGACAGATTTCTCCTGCAGTTTTGAGAACTAACAAAGAAACCCAAGACCCAGTGTTTTTAGTATCATCATTGTACATTTTACCCATTGAAAAATCATTCATCACATCATATACTTTATATATATCTATTGATAAACATGTGGTGCAATAGAAAAAAAACTGATCAATAAAAACTTTGATAAAAAGTTTCTTTTTTTATTCATTAAAGCCCATAGCTTCATACTAAAGTCAGTATTTACTCCCAACAATCAAAAACACCGACCCAGGCAAGCGCCGTCACAAAGCCCTCCCCTCCCAAATCTTAGCAGAGCAGGAGACTTAAACAAGATGTTACAGCAAGGAGAGACGGAGGAAATTGCTCCAAAAAAGGTTACAGTAGTTCACCAACCTGGAAATATTTGATTTTTACAAGTCTGACAAAAAACAAATAACGATCCTTTGTAAAAAATGTGCAGAGAATCACTAACCAAGATTGGTAACACAACCAACGTGTTTTATCATAAAGCATTGACATAACATGGTCAGGGCTACTCTAAAAACATTTTATACATTTTTTTTAATAGTTAATAATAACTGTTAAGTCATTCACTGCCAGCAGTTTTCTGAACAGAAAGCCTCTGACTGACAGTGCTTTAGAACATTTTTACAGTTTTTTGCATTATGAAGAATCAGCGTGTTTCCAGCCTTTTCCGTTGTTTCACAATCCGTTGTTGAAGCTTTTACAGTTTGCGCCTCGCTTAAGGCATAGCAGCACTCCAAAACGATGTCCTAAATCATGGAGATATTGTCTGCTTCCTGATTAATGATTAAAGTCCCATAGTTGTTACACACACTGGCGTGGTGAAAATTGTCCTCTACATTTGACCCATCCCCATTGGGAGTGGTGAGCTGCAGACACGGCCACGCTTGGGAACTAATTGGCGGTTTAACCCCCCAATAACCTCTTAAAGCTGAGTGTCAAGCGAGGAGGTATTGGGTCCCATTTTGATAAAGCCTTTGGTATGACCCGACCGGGATTTGATCTCCGATCTCCCAGTCCCAAAGCGGACACTCTACCACTAGGCCACTGAGCTAGTATGATCACGTGACGTGACACACACAGGTGAAAATCCCAGTTAAAAAACACATTTGACAACTTTAGTCCTATGCTGAGGGACTTTTGTTATATGGGGAGAAATTTAGGGACATGAGAAATCTACACGTGGTTTATCATTCTATAGGTGACTTGGATGTCAAAAAGATGTTTGCGTTGTTCTTGATGAATAAAGGCAGCCTGGATTGTCTAATATAGCATACCAGAAGCCTGTGTAGTCTCTGACCTGCTTTCTATGAAGATTAGTAATGTTGTAATGGCCACGGAGAAATTGTTCTGTGAAAAGCTGGTATAACATGTCATAGGCATAGACACGCCCCCCCTTCCATTTGTATATCCCAAATTACTTCAATGTCGACAAAATATAAATATTGGTCACGGTAATGCCAACCGCAGAACAACACATGTCCGAGTCACTGCTAACACTAGCTGAGATACTGTTAATGCTAGCCTGAGTTGCTGCTAATGCTATCCAGGGCTACTACAAACACTTGCCCATGCTATGATTAACTCATTCGCTGCCGGCCGTTTCCTGATCGGTAAAGCCCTTCGCTGCCAGCGTTTCTCACAGTTTTTACTGCTTTTTTTAAGAGTCACAGAACGTTGCGCGCTAGGATGATGTCGACCCCAAAACAACCAAAACAAAGCGGAGACTCTCCTCTTATATTAGGAAGAATCAGCGCGTTTCGAGCTTTATCCATTCTTTCATAATCCGTTGTTGAATTGTGATCGGCAGAAGCTTTTCCGTTTCGCGCCTCACTTTTTTTACAGCAGCGGCCCAAAACGATCTCCTAACACAGGGATTTTCTGCTTTATGATCACATGACATGTGACGTATTCGGATGAAGATCGGCTTTAGAACTGAGATATTTGTTCTCACGGGGCGGGAGCTCGTTCCGATGCCCACACAGTAAAAAAATGCAAATGACTACTTTAGTCGTCATTGGCAGTGAACGGTTGGATTTAAAATGACAACTTTAGTCATTAATGGCAGTGAATGAGTTAAGGCTAGCCCAAGTTACTGCTAATGCTAGCCTGGACTTGTACACAGAGTTTTTAGCTTCAGGCAGTATAGAGCCATTGGGGTAAACTGGCCAGTCAACACACAGCTCATTTATTATTCATTTTCTAGCCTAGTGGGTGGGGCAAACCAGTCTTTCCAATGTAGGGCTTTATAATGGAGTTGTGTTTGACCATTTATCAGGTCTCTTAAGCATTTTGAACCCCAACAAAATTTTATATTCTATATAAAGGCTCAAAGAGTTGTTGTAGGACACCTATTATTCTGTTATAGGTGAAGTTACACTTGTAAATGCCAACATCCAACAATAAAATTAAATATCAACAATATTGAACACTAGCATTTGTGTTCCCATTACTTCAAGTCTTCTCCCTTTTCCTGTTTATTAATTCATTTTTTCCCCATCCCATCTGTTCCTTAGTGCTTCCTCGCAGTCTCTTATTTCCAACTTCGTTTCTCTTCTTACAGCTTCCTTCTGCCAATCCTCTCCATCTTTTCTTCTCTGATTCTTCTTTTTTTGCTTGTGCAGCTGCGTCACCACACACACACACACACACACACACTGAGATCCTACAAATTCCCATTCTGACCACTGTTTCATAGCCATAAGGTAGACAGACTCGTTTACACTGCTGTAATTGTTCCTGACAGCCGATATGTCCCATGAAAGTAATTGGGATGAATGAGGATACATATGTGAGCATTAATGTGCATCGGGAGCTGATGCACAGTGACTGAGACCAGAGGAATTTAATGGCAAAGAAAGCAAAAAGAAAGAGTGTGAAGCAGAAGATGAGGATGTGAGGCCAGCAGGGGGAGAAACGATCAGTGCTCTATCTCCTCTGTGAAAATCTGGAGATGTTTAACTGGCTTTTACACTGTCTTCAGTTCTTTGACTATACAGTTTATCATCACCATCATTTTAAAGTCCTCTCTAGTAATTTTTATAAGAGATGACAGAAATGTGCAGAGTTAAAGGGTCCAAATGAAAGACAGGGGGAGTGGCAGAGTGGCCCAAGAAGGATAGTATGGTTGAGTAGCTTTAGAAGAATGAGGAGGGAACGTGATCTCTGTGCTTGTGTAACTCAGATCTTCTTCCTGTTGTTCCTCCATCTCTCTGCTGGTTGAAGATAAATAATGGACCCAGCCTGATCAGCACGACAGTGACGAATGACACTGCCAACATCACAGCACTTTTAAAAGAGACATATTTCATAAGCTGACATATTTTTCTGAGATCTTAATGAAAAATCTGTGAGATGCTGTAATGAAAACATGACTGGGTCATAGTACCAAGGCACTTGTATTCTGTCTTTTTCAGTTTTAGGTTGCAGCCACTCAACCTTTCTCTTTGGTGATGTGTTTCTCTTCTGAGAAGAGTCTAAAAAAATTGTAGGCAAATTGACAAACTTGCCTTCTAGAGGCTGCTGGTGAATTTCCCTTTTAAAAATCTAAATCAAATTAATCAACTTTAGTTCATATGTGGCAAGACCATTGGGGCATTTAAAGGTTCTACTTGTTAAAAACATCAAAGTGGGAAAAATAAAATGCATCAGCTGAGATGTAAAACATAAAACACTCATTCTATTATTAAGTAATGTGAATCATTTAACTGCTGACAAAAAAACTGTAATAAATACACAGAAAACTGCTGTTCAAAGTTGCAAATAATAGACACCATCCAGTGCAACCAAGTTAGCTGACTTTTATATCACAAAATGACTGAGAAACAATTCTAATATAAATAAAGGGGGGGGGGGATAGATTTCTGTGGTCTTTTTTAAATTTTACTCCCATTGCATCCTTCCCCACAGATTACTGTGCAGGGGTCTCATTTATCAAACATTGCGTAAAATCGTTACTGAAACCGTACTTAAGCTCAGCAAAAAAATGTACTGAAGCCAAGAAGGTTTGTGACTTATTAAACACGGAGTACGCACAGCTGCACGCAATCTCCGCTTCATAAATCGGAGACTAACGAGAGTGTTTCTCAGCTGCATTTTAGTCACATCCCACCCTCACCACGCCCACTTACTGCCATAAATAGTCAATGCAAAGTGCCTTGTGGATCTCATGCATATACATAAGCCGGCTGTTGCAGCGCTCCGCCAATGACGATGGCGACCGTAGAGCAAGGCAGATCAAGGAAGCGCAATTTCACAGAAGCAGAAATTCAGGTGCCTGTGGGTGAGGTGGAGAAATGAAAGGACGTGCTGTTGCAAAACAAATAAGAGAAAATCCACGGAGTGGCACAGCGCTGCTGAAGCCATCAATGTTGAGAATTCTTCAGAGAGATCTGTGGCAGGTATAAAAAAAAAGGTCCAATCAGGGTTCGATCCCCAGACTCCCAGGTGAAAGTCACGCGTGCTAACCAGTCAGCCAAACAGAGATCTCCCTTGTCCAAGTAGCCAGGGCGCATGATCTATCGGGTGACAGTGACAGGACAAACACTGTCATAGACGCATGACTTTCTGTCTCAATCTGTCCCCCTGTCCGTATTCTGCGCTTCAGGCTGTGTGTGTGTGTATGTGCGTGCTTGTGTGTGTGAGTGTGCGCGCATGTGTGTGTACGCGTGTGTGTGTGTGTGCATGTGGGGTTCTTGTTCTGTGTGAAAACGAAGTAGTACAAGTGATAATGCTGCAGGATTTCATAATTTTATCCTTCTCAGCAGCAGCACTGCAGGTGCTCTCCATGTCCAAAATGTGCATAAGCCAGGTCCTTAGTCAACTTAAAGTTGCACACATTTTTCCGCTAAGTTTTCTTTCATAAATCCCAAAGTTTGCGTGGAAAGTAGCTCACGCAGTCTTCCGACCCCGTTTTGTGCGTAAGCAATCTTGATAAATCAGGCCACTGTTCATTAGGGGTGTAACTGTGATTCTCCACTGCATTCTCATCTATCTCTTCAGCTGCTTTAGCTCTAGCTTGAGTCTTATCTCTTGTAACAAGTGGCACAGATTACCATTTAAGCCAAAGGTGTCTGTGGCATTTACAGTGATGTCATTTTGAAATTAGAGGTTAGTTATAGCATTGGTAACAACCACTCTTCGATTTCAGGAAAATAGCTGAGACCGTTAGGTTTTGCCGTCAGAGAGCACAGAAGTTATGTATTTTTGCATATAAAGTCTTTAATTTTCTCAATTTATATTTAGAGCGCAGATTAATCATTACTGGTTGACCTTTCTTAGAAGTGCCTCATAGTTAAGTCCTTCTTAAACTTCAGTACAAGTCCTTAACCCACCCACAAGCTGGAAATTAGTTGCTACAGTTTTTATCCTTCACATGATGCTAATAATGCAATTTTTATGTTGGATCTTGAGTGAAAGAGTTCATTCAAAGACTTCTTGAAAATAAAACCCTTAACATTTTACCCAAGCACATTTACTCTATTCTAAATTCATAATCCTCATCATACAATGATGATGATGAATCCCAAATTCTTGCTAAAGAACAAAGGCTGTGGAAAAAAAGGTGTGAGCATGCATCTTTGGGTGTGGAAAAAGATTTGCCTGCTTCAGACTAAATACAGCTCACCCAGGAGAGGGTTTAAGAGCCGTTAAGGCGGCTTATCCAGCGCTCACACACACACACTCTCACTGGAGTCTCATAAATCTGAAGGCTCACACACATGACAACAGACCAACACAAATGTGCACACAAAAGGATTCTAATAGTTGTTTTGATGTTGCATCATGGCATCATGGTTGTGCTGATTAAGACATACCAATTCAGAGAGAATGGCAGGTCTAGCAACATGCACAACTGACCAACAGTCTCAGCATAGGAAGTTAAAAAAGAGCAAGTTGGGTTTTCAGTGATCATTTTAAAGCATTATCCTCAAAAGATACATTAAAACTCAGGTTCTACCAAAAAGAATAAAAAAGAAAAAGAGAATGTAGATGTGGGAGTGTTGTTGGGATTTTAGTATTCATGTTAGTCATGTTACACAGGCTTTTAAAATAACTGGTTAACTGGTTAGTGTTAAGCTTGGTTTATGCTTGACGCATTTACTTTCCGCTTGGTGATGCGGCTCACGGATGGAACGCGATTCACAACTTGCAGCGTTTATGGTTCATGCGGCTTGTCTCTGCGGTGAGCCAATATTCTCCCAAGCTGTAGGGGGCAGCATGGAGCTCTACGGCATGCATCCAACACTACACCATAGTAGAAGTAAAAATTACTGTTGTTTACAACATGGCATTCCAGCATTTATAACAGCGTCCTCGTCTTTTCCGACAGTGCGAGCTATTTCTCTCCAAGAATTATTAACAACATGTTGATCACGGTGATCTTTGAGAGCTGTATCATACAAATGTCTGTATTTACGAACCTCTGCCATACTAGTTCTTGCCAGTCCGCCATGTTTTTCCGCGTCCACCGTCCGCGTGGTTAGAAAATTTCCTAGGTGCAGCCTGTGTGAGAAGGTGCTCCCCTGTCTACTGTGTGATGGAGGGGGTGCTGGTCATTGTCCATGATGGATAATCATCTCCACCTCATCTCCACCATGGAGACAACTAATTGGGACAACTTGCACACATGGGCACATACTGTGTGCTATAGCCCACCCAATCAAATGGCTTCCCTTTTAAAAATAAAAATAAAATAAAAAGCTTGCCCATTTTTATTAGGCCCGGCTGAAAATTAGTTTATGAGTTTGGACATTGGACAAATGAGCCACACTACCAGTGGCCGCCAAATACTTTTGTCCTATAAGTTTTTGTCCATTTTGCCCAGACCATGCTCTGCATGACATGAATACACATGTATATAATGTATAGGTAATAAATGTGATTGTTTTCAAAGTAAGAACATTTCATAGAGTTGTATTGGTTTGTTGTAATTTGTACTTGGTATTTCTGTCCATGTGCTTTTGAGATGATGTCTCATCCTGTCAAGGTGGTTATGGCAGCCATGTTTATTGATAGCTTTGAGTCACTTACCATTTAACACACATAAACCAAGATTTCACAATGTGACGTGATCTCTGTCTGAATCTGCAGCCACAAAACAGTTGATTTTAAACATTTTCAGAGTATAAATATAGAAATGATAGAAAGGTTGTTGGTATGTTTGACCACATATTTTGCCCTGGACGTATAATTTGGTCAGTGACCTTTCATGTAAAATTATTATTATGATTTTTTAGTCTGCTCTCGTGTTAGTAGTCTCATTTTAAAATACATCAAATGCTAGAAATGTATTCTGTGTTCTTTAAAAATATATTCATTTATTTTTTTCTCTTTCAGAGTGACCAAGTGTTGGTTTGGTGTGAGAACCACAGACGCTGCACTCAGGTAATTACAATATGTAACTACTGCATGTTATCAGCGATAACCACAACCTCAGACCAATGACCAATGACCTGTTTCCTTTTCACAAGTTAAAGGATGAATGTGGAACAGTTTAATAAAAAAACTATGTTTTATAAAAATAATACCTCCACAGGGCATTTAGATGTGTGCAGAATGAAGGTACAGTATTTGCTTTAAAAGCTATTTTTATTTTGAGGGGCAGGGCACTGGGTTTATGTTTACATCTACCAGCCAATAGAGGGCGCCATTGCAGGTTGCCAAACTGTCCGCTCGGCATAGCGAGGTTGGCACTGTGGGAAATGGTCAAGCAGCTGCTTCTGAGCCCAGAAGATGTCATTATCGTTCTCAGAAGAGGAGCATTCATAACAGATCTACAATCAGAGTGAGTTCAGGTGAAGCCTACAACAGATGGATCCAAATAAAAAAAATTCACATTTCGGCAGCAAACCTGGTATCCCAATGGCTGGAAACCTTGTTCTATTGCTGCAACTACAACTTGCACACACTAGATGTCACTTTGGCATTCGTGTTCCATATTCCACCTTTAATTAAAGCAACCATACAAAAGCATGACTCCAATTAGGGGTGCACTGATTGCAGTTTTTGGCTGATCACCGATCTTGAGTAAACCTGACTTGCCAATACCGATTTCGTCTTAACTAAAAGCAGATTAAGGTTTCAATATCCTTTTACTGTGAAAACCAATATGAATACTCATGAAACAATACCAGTTTCAACTGTACATGAGGTAATGTTCCCAGAACATATTTAGCATTGCTGTTTGAACTACAAAATCATATTTGTTCCTTTAGACTTTCATTTTTCTAATTTTGAAAACAAAACTTTTGTACCTTTTTTGACACACTTGTCCAAAAAAGTATTCTAAAGCAATGATTTGCTTAAACATTAACTAGGAGTGCACCGATTGCAGTTTTTGGTCGATCACCGATCTTGGAAAAAAAAAAAAAAAACGAGATCGGGGCCCATAGATCTGTTGGCTGACAGATTGGTGCACCCCTAGTGACAAAGCAAACAAATAGGAATGCACATTTTTTATCATTCAACTGTTGTTTACATTCATATAAACGCTTGCTGGAATGCCCAGTGTAGTATCGTGCTGGTGATGCAGCATCTGATGTTGGCAGAATCGGTGCCTAGTCTTTTCTGATAATGGCTTCCAGGTAAGATGCATCAGCAGGACTAATCTGACAAAGTTGATGTCTGAAAGCCTGCCGCACACAAGAGCAAACTGCTGAGCTAACAGTCATTCGAGGCCATTTGTTCAGCAGATGCCTCGTTGTGCGTGCCTAATTTCTCTGCCTCACGAGACACTGAGATGAAAATCAAATCGGTTTGATATTTTTTGCCTCACGGGGGTCAAAAACTCACTGTGTGCACACTACATAAGCTGCCGGCTAAGGTGAAATATTCTAGTGGCCACTTAAAGTGCATTCTCTGCTTACATGATTCAAAGCTGGCAGCCCCTGTCTGCATGTCAGCAAAATACCTAACCCTTTTTAAATCTGATTTATTATCTATTGCATATTGGAATATTCCGTCTAACTTGTTATTAATGTGTTACCTGGACTTCCTGTCTAGGTTCAGAATTATTTAGAAGCTTAATTCCAGATGAAAAGAGTCTTATTTTACCTTGTTCTATATTTTTGAAACTTGGCTACAAATTCACATGGCAGCTGAATAAAGAAAAAGGTAGATGTAGGCAGAGCTAGAGCTGTTCAGCACACACTCAGTGTGTGTGTGTGTGTGTGTGTGTGTGTGTGTGTGTGTGTGTGTGTGTGTGTGTGTGTGTGCATTTATATTAGGGTCAGCAGGGGTTAATGTCAACAGCAGCCAACAGCACACCACCCCCAGAGATCTCCACCACCAGATCGTTGCAGGGAATATCACACAGACTAAAACATCAGACATCCACTTTCAGCTATTCTTACCCCCAACCACCTCAAACCAAAAGCAGGAATCTAAACAGAGCCTCTGACCTCAAACTAACTTCAATCCATACTTTCTTTTCACAGGATCTGAAAAAGAAAACGATTATCTGCTTTAATACTGTCTCTTATACCATGTTTGTTATCAGAGCCTAAAAGTCACCGCCCTGCTGTCCAAAGAAAGTTACGGCAGGCCAGATTAGCTCAGTCTTCTGTCGTCGAGGGGTCTTGCCATTTGTTGGACTTCACTCATGGTTGCAAATGGAATAAAAGTGTTTACATGAGCAGGTCTCATTAAAAGTTTTTAGATGGATTATATTTGTCGAGATGGAGCCACTAAAAGCAGTAACTCATAAACCCAAACCTGTAAAATTTCACCTATAATTAGCATTATTGTGAACAGACAGTTGGATTCGAATGTGTTATAATTGGTTTACTCTAAGAAATGAGCCATGAATGTGAGTCATACTTAGCAGGGAATCAAAATCTGGCACAGCAAAGATTTTACTTGCTGCTCTTAAGTGCACACACGTGCAACTTAATTCTGACTTTTACCCTGAAAAGAGAAACAGTATGTGCTGTAAATGCTGCATTCCCTGTTTGTTTGAATTTTTTAACAGAACAACCAGCAGGTGTGGTTGCAGCCCTTGGTGATGCACCTGTTCTTGCAATTCAAAATGTCTTCTGTGAAATAGGCCAGTTATCCATTAATTCTATAAACAATAAAACATTGGTGGCCAACATCCCTTTTTTCTTGCATGCAAAATAGAAGATGTACCTTACATACCATGTATGTGTGAGAAAAGGTTTAAAAGATTTGTGTCTCACATCAAAGTTAAAGTCCCTGAAATGGCAAAAACCAGACCTTTGATATTCATAATCAGTGGTGAGGATTTGAAATCTTTGGGTGACTTTTGCCAATTCAATCTTTTAGGGCCATAGTTAAAAGCGGCCCTAGAGTTCAAAGCCACATTTACTATGTTGTTGTTGAATGTAGGCAGCTTGGGGTGCCTAATGTACACCCCAAAAGCATATGCCATTTTTCCAATGTAAATCAGTAATGTGACAAAACCCACCTTGCCTGCTGGTGGTGGTCGGAGGGACCGGTGGCACCAGCAGCCTCACCTCTTGTCAGTGTGGCTATAATGTAGCTCATCACCAGCAACATGTGAATGGGTGAATGATACACTGCAGTGCAAAGTGTTTTGGAGTCCTCTGACTCTGAAATGTGCTATATGGAGTCTAAGTAATGCCGATATATTTCCAGACCGTGGGTCCCTGGAAAAACGAAAAAAAATTAATGCAAGTCAATGGGGCTAAAACCTCTATTTTCTATTCCCGTTTGTTTTGTGCCACAGATTTCACATATGATGACCACAAATTGTAAAGATGCATTCTGATGCAAAGAAAGCGCTTATTTTCAAACAGGGTCAAAGGTTTCTCCTGTTTCTTTGCCTGAGCAAACCAAACTAGTTACCTCTATGAAGTCATCTGCATGCCCCCTCGTCATCTTACCCTTATCTTTGTATAGACATGCTTTTCAGTCCATCGGTCCAACCGTGCTCTTATGCTAAATGTTTCTCTGGTTTCTGGTCAGGTCCCTGCTTAGTTTAAGAATGCTGTAATCCACCTGATTCTTAGAAAACCAAGTCGACTCCTCTCTCCATAGCAGCTTCAGACTCATCTCTAAACTTCCGTTCATCTCCAAGATCTTGGAGAAGGTTGTGGCTAAACAACTCACAGCTGCTCTTGATGAACATGACAGTTTCCAGCCAAGTTTTCATAGAGCTCATTCTACTGAAACAGCTCTTCTCAGGGTCTCTAATGACCTTCTGAGTCACAGTGATGCAGGGGACTGTTCTGTTCTGGTCCTGCTGGACCTGACTGCAGCCTTTGACACTGTTGACCATCACCTGCTACTGGAGAGGCTGAGAGACTGGGTAGACCTATCAGGAACTGCTCTGGAGTGGTTCTCCTACTGAAAGCATCAGTGGTGCGGAACTGCTTCAAATAGAATCCATTATAGTCTATGGAGTGTTTCAAATCAGCAGCGACGCTCCAATTTCCAGGCGCCTCCCAGAAGCGGCACGCCGCGCCGCTAAAGATAAGACCGGGTTCTATTTTTGCAGCGTGCTGCTTCTGGGATGCATTAATTTCTGCACTTAACATAGGGCTAGACGGGAAAACACACGGTTTCAATGTAAAATCACCAGCATATTTCAAAATAAAAGTACTGCAGTGATTAAATTTCATATATATGAAGCTTACATGTGACCCGACAACTTATTTACTCACAGCATCGTTCCAGAACTGCAGCAGTGTGTTTTCATGGCTTTATTCTTGGCAGTAGAGAGGAACAACATCATATATGGCATCAAATGGCAATACCAAACTTGATTTCCTTCTTTTTGGTTTAATGGCGGATTGCATAAACAAATGGTGACCTGAAGTCTCGAGGGATAATGTGATCTCACGAGTCCAGTGAAGAGCAGAGAGGAAGCCGTGTCACTGCTAAGACTCTCCCAGTGTGAAAAGGAGCACTTTGAAGTTTGCGAGTAAACCGTTCCTCTTCCTTTTGTGCTGCCGATGCTTCCAGTGTGAAACCGGCATTAAACTATTTAAAAACCTGGATGGCTGGGAGCGTTCTACAGCCGAATGAAGATAAGACTGAGATCCTCATCTGTGCCCCAGACAAGCTGGTTCCCAAAGTCAGAGACCCTCTCAGTCAGCTTTCTTCTCACACCAAACCCTCTGTCAGGAATCTTGGTGTGACCTTTGACCCAGCTCTCACCCGGGATTCTCATGTCAATTCTCTTGTTCGCTCTTCCTTCTTCCATCTCAGGAACATTTTTAAGTTGAGTCCCATTCAGTCCCGGTCTGAACTTGAGACAGTTATCCACTCCTTCATCTCCTCATGCTTAGACTACTGCAACTCTCTTTTCACGTGTCTGAGCAGAACCTCCCTGAACCGTCTACAGGTGGTTCAGAATGCCTGTGTTCGGCTTCTGACCAAATTATCAAAACACCCTCACATCACCCCGCTTCTCCTCCAGCTTCACTGGCAGCCAGTCAACTTCAAAGTCCATTTCAACAACTTGGTTCTGGTTTTTAGGGCCTTACACGGACAAGAACCTTCATACATTGGTGATCTTCTCAGTCCCTACACCACATTGGTGATCTTCTCAGTCCCTACACCCCCAGCAGGTCCCTGAGCTCCAGTGACCAAAGCCTACTGGTTGTGCAGTGCACCAGGCTAAAGACCAGAGGTGACAGATCATTTGCTGCTGTGGCCCCCAGACTCTGGAACTCTCTCCCCCTGAGCCTGAGATCAGTGGACTCAGTGGACTCCTTTAAAAAGCAGCTGAAAACTCAGCTGTTCAAGCTGGCTTTTATGTGACCTTCATCACTACCCTCTCCTTATTCTGCTCTTTCTACCAACTCCACCTTTCCCGGGACACACTGATTTCCCTTTTTCCATTTCTTTACATTTTTAATCACATATTTTTTTTCTCATTTAACCATGTTTTTAATCATTTTTCAAAAATCTTTTTTATATTTAGAATTTTTTGTTCTTGTGAAGCGCCTCGTGATTTATTTTCTTTCTTTCTTTCTTTCTTTCTTTCTTTCTTTCTTTCTTTCTTTCTTTCTTTCTTTCTTTCTTTCTTTCTTTCTTTCTTTCTTTCTTTCTTTCTTTCTTTCTTTCTGTCTTTCTTTCTTTCTTTCTTTCTTTCTTTCACGGAAGCAAAACGTTCTGCGAGCATCCCACCCGCCATGGCTGGAAATGTTTTTTAATTGGAAACACTGTCGAAACACATCATTACTTTTCATTAAAATGTGCAATTCTGGACGTAAGACAAAGTGGGTTAGAAAATAACAATTTTAGCCCCGTTGACTTGCATTTGTTTTTTCGTTCTTCGGGGGACCCATGAGCCGATCTGAAAGGGAGTTCTCTAAACAAGTGTGGAATATTTATCATTTAATGGCAGCTGAGATATGGTTCATTCTGAGAAAAGCTTATTTAACAATCGACATATATATACTGGACAATTCATGTCCATTGCCTCTGTTTCTGACTCTAAATAAGAGTTGCCACTACCGCCATTTTGACTGTGTCACATGTCCCATCACATCCAGACAATGTAGCAGCTTAGCTAACCCAAGAAGCTAAGCATGGGCTCTGGGGACCGGGGTAGGCCACCAGCTCGGCAGACTGGTTGCCGTGCGAGGCTGCAGTCATGCTGGTCGCCTGTGGAGATCTAATACGGACCAGGACTGTTAACTTACAAGCAAAGCCACAGACTGCTGCAATCGTAGCCGGGCCTCGTGGCCTTTTACATCAGCTCTTGCTCAATTGTCGGAGATCAATGGGACATTAGCTACATGCTAACCCAAAGCTAACAGAGTTTTTAGCAAGAAAAAAACAGTAGAGCGATTCCAAAGTAAAGGCACGTCCGGCCTGTTTAGTAACAAAATCATTACTAGGTAAGCCGACCAAGGCTATCAGGCTTTGCTCGTCCATTGTGGTCAAAGAACTGTGAGTCCATCACTGTGTTGACATCCACAGAGCGGAGTCGACAATGGCGGACTTGTGGACATTTGACCGCTGTGGAACAGCGAAGCCCGATAGCCTCTGCCATCCTTGGTCAGATATGTAGCTCTAGTTTTGTTACCCAGCAGCCACACCACCACATTATATTTCAACCCGTCTTAGACCAAGCACTGTTATGGTAAATGCACAGAATTTTCCCCCATTCAACCAGCAACCTATTAGCGAGAATAATGCGATTGAATGACTCAAAATTTCCCTAGTTGGCTTCAATTTTACTGCAGAATTATGAGGGCTTGGATTTAGCTCCTTATATTTGCATGCAGTGTTGGGAAAGTTTGTTTAAAAAAAGTGCAATATTAAAAGTGCTAAACATAACAAAATGTATAATCTTTCAGTTAATTCCCTTTTCAATTTTTCTGAATGAACTTTGACTCCTGAACACAGCATAGACGTAGAAGAGTAGACGCCACACCAACCGCTACTGCCTATGTTAGCCCGCATTTGCAGGTTCTACTTTTTATAAACTCTATGGTTAACAGGATGTTTTAGCTAGGCTTTATCTCCGGAAACCTCTGTGGAGATCTGGAGCAAGAACGGCAAAAGAACGCGTTCATAAACCCGTTCACAACACCAGGACGAATGCACTCACTTTTGTCTTCGTCAGGCAAAATACCGACGAGTTCGTTTCACGTTCACGAAAAAAACGAACAAATTCACCAACGATTGTTCAATGAACGCGTTCGGGCACAGCACTGTTTACATGTCCCTACCCAATTTAACGTTCACAAAATATATACGTTAGTCATGATAATCTAACCTTAGAACAACAATAACCCAAGTTATGGCAAATGCTAGCTTGAGCTTCTGCTATTGCTGGCTTAAGCTTCTCTCAGTGCTGACACAAGCTACTGCTAATGCTTGACCAAACTACTACTAACGCTAGCCTGAGCTACTATAAACACATTCTTGTTGGACAAGAGAAAAGCAACACAGAAGACCATCGGGGCATCAATCACGTTTCAGGATGTACTGTCCAAACTTTTAATGATTGATTGGTTGATCCATACCACGTGATCCTTGTTTTCTTCCTCATTTGTCTACGAAACCCTCTCCCCTCCCCTCCCTGACCGGACACACACAATTTCTAGTTTTATGCAGCGTCAATGAGCTATTGGGGTTAAGTCACCAATAATCTCACTTGTTATCCATGCCCCAGCCAAGTAGGGAGGGGCTCTTTCTGGTTCACCTTTAAAATAGAAAAAGGTTAATAAGCGTCTAAACGTTGAAGTTGTTTTTCTTTTTTTCATTAGAAAAAGCTTTCAAAGTTTGTTTCCAAGTTTTTTTCTTTGTTGAAGCAAATTCAGTCCAAACATGATTAGATTTGAACCTGACTTCCACTGCAGGATCTCATAAAGCCTTTTGGCAGTGAACAAACGTTGAAGAACTTATGACAGACTTTTACAGAAGAATTTGGGGACTCATAATAATTCTCCCTCAGCTCCTTCTGAGTCCTTATGCAAGTTTGGAAAGGATCAGAACCAAACTGTTCTCATTGGATTCAGCAAGTGCAGCACAGAAAATATCTGATCACAGTCACAGACGTACTCACATAGTGAGTGTTAAAAGTTCAAATTAATTTCCAATACTGTTTTAGAGAAGCTAAAACCTGATGTTTCATTATTTTTCACTTACAGAAAATTCTCTTAAAGCTGTGTTGTGTAGTTTCCAGAGAATACTAGATCTGAGCCCAATGTCCCATTGTCTTTTGCTCTTAATTGGGGGGGGGGGGGGGGGGGGACGTTCAAACCTATTTATCATTATTTACTAAATAATTTACCCCATCACCTTGAACTCCAGTAACTGAGGAATATGAACGTCACAGCATGCATTGTTACAGGGTAGTACCAGCCCGAAACCCTTTTAGATAAATACGATTTTACATGCAATCATGGCAAGAATCAACTGAATGGTCAGGAGATGAAATAATGAATAGCAATTTAAAAGACTGTTTCATTCTATCAAAAATATAATTTAATGCAGCTTTAACAAAACTTTTAGGTTTGTGTCCTTTTTATTAACATTTTGTATGAAATCAAATAAAGTTGCTTTGCTTTTAATGGTATGCATAGCTTATTTTTCAAGTAATAAAGCATCTTTAAAGCCAAAAATAGGCACAACTTTATATCTGTATTTTCTTTTATTACATCAATTTTTTGGCCTCTCTTTCTTGGAAACTCACAGATCGAGCAGATGTTGCACTAACACATGTGGTTTGTGTCACATCATCACTGCACTCGCTCTCATGGGAACACATGTGAGCTCACAACCAAACTCCAGCTTTCCCCCGGTTCTTCCATCTGCCTGGTTCCTTCGTCTTTTATCTGTCTTTCTCTCTCTCTCTCTCCGTTCCATACACTTACAGACCATAAACACACTGAGTACACGTGGTAATGTAAACCAGGTGTGTAAGACAGCAGGATGTCGAACAACACGCTGAACAAAGGATCCTCTCTTAATCAATCATTCCTCCAAACTCACTCTTAAGAATTTAGCCTCATTTGCACCAAGTATGTACTTAAACCTACAGGTGAGACTCATTTTGGTTTATCTGTTTCACTGCAGCTTTGTAAAAACTAAGTAATTTTATGTTTTACTCCCCTGTTGTTGTATAAAACCCAAACTGGTTGTGTGTAAATATGCAGTAAAATCTAACCCAAGCTGTATAAATGAACCTGCATTTGTATAGCGCCTTTCAGTGTCAAAGGACTCACCATCGCCCTCTGACCACTATCAACTGGCAAGGTGGATAAGTGTCTTGCCCAAGGACCTGTAACCTTCTGATTACTGGACAACACGCTCAACCTCTTGAGCTACTTCTGCCCGTAATTTTAAATGATCGCATGGGCTTTGACTGTTTTATGGTGCATTCCTGGTGTTTGTGTGACAGCAAAATGACATCTTCATTACTAATTTAACTTTTAATTCATGTGGGTTAAACTTTATATTCCTAATCTGGGAAATTTGAAAAGTTAACAAGTTTATCACTAGCTACAAAGGTTTTTCTTTTTTTCTTTTATCTTTCTGCTCTTAGTCACGTCTGTTTCATTCATATAATATATCTAATGTTTGATTCTGTTCATAACCTTTATGGGCAGGATTTATAGGGACAGCCAAGGTGTTGAGAGGATCCATTTTGGTGGCCGTTTTAAGGATCGGGTCTCTGCTTTTTGTAGATGATGTGGTGCTGTTGGCTTCATCGGAATGTGATCTGTAGCTTTCGCCGGAGCAGTTCACAGTTGAGTGTGAAGCAGCTGCAATGAAAATCGGCTCCTCTAAATCTGAGACCATGGTCTTGAGTTGTAAAATGGTAGAATGCCTTCTCCAGGTCAGGGATGAGGTCCTGCCTGAAGTGGATCTCAGGGTCTTGCTCACAAGTGAGGGAAGGATGGAGCAGGAGATCGACAGGTGGATTGGTGCTGCGTCAGCAGTTATGTGGGCATTATGCCGGTCTGTCATGGTGAAGAGAGAATTGAGTCGGAAGGTGAAGCTCTTGATTTACCGGTCAATCTACATTCCTACCCTCTTCTATGGTCACAAGCTTTGGGTAGAGACCAAAAGAATGAGATGCAAGTGCCCAAAAATAGTTTATTCGCAGGGTGGCTGGGCTCTCCCTTACAGATATGCTCGGTCATCCAGGAGGAGCTCGGAATAGATCCGCTGCTCCTCCACCTCAAGAGGGGCCATTTGAGCTGGTCCGGGCATCTGGTTAGGATGCCTCCTGGACGCCTCCCTGGTGAGGTTTACTGGACACGTCCAACCGGGAGGAGACCTAAAGGAAGACCCAAGACACGTTGGAGGGACTATGTCTCTTGGCTGGCTGGGGACGTCTTAGGATTCTCCCTGGAGGAGCTGGCCCAAGTGGCTGGGGAGAGGTAAGTCTGGGTCTCTGCTGAAGCTTGGTTTATGCTTGACACGTCCGCGAGGTTCGCACGGCTCCGCATGGCAAAATTGCGTCATTTTAACAACCACCCCCCTCCACCGCGCCTCCGCATCGCCCAAACTTTCTGCACCGCGCACCTAGAAAATTTTCTAACCACGCAGACGGACGGACACGGAAACACATGGCAGACTGGCAAGAACTAGAATGGCAGAGGTTCATAAATACAGACATTTGTATGATACAGCTCTCAGAGATCACCGTGATCAACATGTTGTTAATAATTCTTGGAGAGAAATAGCTCGCACTGTCGGAAAAGACGAGGACGCTGTTAAAAAATGCTGGAATGCCATGTTGTAAACAACAGTAATTTTTACTTCTACTATGGTGTAGTGTTGGATGCATGCTGTAGAGCTCCATGCTGCCCCCTACAGTTTGGGATAATATTGGCTCACTGCAGAGACAAGCCACATGAACCATAAACGCTGCGAGTTGTGAAGCGCGTTTCATCCGCGAGCCGCATCACCAAGCGGAAAGTAAATGTGTCAAGCATAAACCAAGCTTTAGGCTACTGTCACTGTGACCCAACCCCAGATATGCGGAAGAGGATGGATGGATGGATGGATGGATGCATGGATGAATTGATGGATGGATGGGTGTTTCAGTGTGGTACTTCCCACAGCATTTACCTTATAATATGTTGCTTCCATAAGTCACAAAATTTGCTCCGATGTGTGGGTTCAGGGACGGTGGACCTTGGGGGGTATTTTGATGCTGATGGTAGATATAGTTGCAATATAGTGCCTGGTTTACATGGATAAAGTTGTATTTTCCCCCATTTAACTCCTCAACTTCCACACCAAGAGAACAGCATTTTAATACATTATTATTTTGCTTGTTTTTTGACTTTCTAGAAAACCTAGCAAGGCAGGGCAACTGACAGCTTTGCCTGTGCTCAGGACAAAATAACATTGTAATATTAGCCACCCAAATCCCAAATTATGTATTTGCCTACATTATTGACCATGTTTGAATCTTGGGTCAATGAAGTAAATAACAGCTGGAAATCCTTTCAGCCAGTTCAAGTTCAAGTCTTGACCTGTGCTCGTCATCCAAATCATTCCTACATCCGTTGGCTCTCTTTTTTTTGTCTTTTAACCCCCAAAATAAAAATTCCCAGTGAAAAGTTTTGCTTTAGTATTTACTGTGTTTCTTTACAAGGAGAAACATAAAGATTTTTAATTTTGACTTGGAAAACGAGCCTCAAAATGCTCCTAAATCAGCTGAAGATCAAAAGCGAAAAAGCAGACAAAACCTTTAAAGTCTTTTTTTTAGATAAAATTGAGAAGTATTACAGAAGAACCAATAAACTATGAACAGCTGATGACAGGTTGAGTACATAAATAAACAAAAGCAGTTTTTCTCACTGAGTAGACTAAACTAGTGACCAGTTTTGGAGAATGAGCACATCTGGTGGTTGCCTTTCCTTGACTCTCCCTCCCTCCTTCTACCTTTTTTCTAGACCTTTTTCACTCTTCGTCTTTCATCTTCTCTCTCCTTTTCAACTGACACTCACATCTCCGTCCACTCTAACCCCACCCCCACTCCCGTTTCCTCTCCTCCCTGTTTCAGAGTGTGGCTGTCATCCCTCCATTGTGGCAGGTGAGGCCATTAAACAGCAGGAGACAGCAGAGGAGGGCTCACAAGCAAGGTGTTTGTGTGTGTGATTAATTATCGCAAAGATATCTGAGGAGCTCCTGAGCAAATTGTGCACACATTCAGACACAGAGTCATTAATCTAAGTTCTGTTGTTACATGCGTTGGAGTGTTAAAGGGTAACATTGGCGACCTTTGACCCAAACCGTGTCTACTGCACTCTCTTTCACTCACACATAACTCACGGTGTCGCCTGCAGGTCCATCGGTGTCTATTTGTCTCTCAGCGCCTCGTCCGCAGATGCAGTGTGTGTAATTTTCTGTGATTTATAACAGACAAGTGATATTTGGATGTGTAAGGTATGTAGCTCCTTTTACCACAAATATTTTCAGCTTTTTCTCTCACACCTTCCTCTCCAAGTTGCATCAGTGATGCCTCAGTAACTCAACAACTCAGCGAAGGAAAGAAATCGTTCAATCTGTTCTTGAACTTATAGATGATGTTTTCCCGTTCATGCAGAGTGAGTTTAATTTAACCTTTATTTACTCCGGAAAAAGCCCATTGAGATTCAAAACCTCTTTTTCAAGGGAGTTCTGCAAACTTCAACTTTAGGACAAACTACCTGAGTCCCAAAAAGAGCAAACACCATTTGAAGTCACGGACAACCAAAGATGTTTGGATGTAGAAAACAGCAATTGATGTTTAGCGCTCCCTGGTTTCCTCTGACAACATGGGTTTCCAGTTTTGACAGAAGCATCTCGGGGAAAATACCCGAGGGGAGGGATGAGTGTTCCTTGACCGTGTTTGCGTTCAAAACCATGCTAGTTCTGTAGTTAACAGCTTCAATTACCGGTGGTGACATAGTGTCACAGCCCATTTCAAGTGTCTGCAAGTCTGTTCTGAAGTTCTGAAGTCACAAGTTTGACAACCCCAAGTGACATTCGTATATAAGAAATTATTTTACTTCTGTATTTTATTTGATTTTATAAAATGTATTTATTCAGAGTGGCTGATGGCGAAAATGGCTGCCTCGCCTTTGTCATACTGTCTGTCTGCGGCTATAAAGTACATAAATGGTAAATAGCCTGTATTTGATATAGAAACTTCTAGAGTCCTGGAACCCCCCAAAGCGCTTCACAACACAATAAGGCATTCACTGACTGATCAATGCCTTTCAGAGCGGCTCCACCCAGCTGGCTGCTGCTGCTACCATGGAGCCTGTAGAGACGCTGGACGGAGACAGTATGCCCTCGTACTTCTCCGTCTCCTGGGGAGTGTTGCAAAGCAATTCCCCGCCAGGGCAACAGAGGGCGTAGCGCTGTTCAGTGGTATCCTGTCATGTATCTGGTCCAAGATGGTGTGTTTATATTGTGCTTTTTTGTATTTAAGAGACTTTAACATGGACAAATTTGTCCCTCATCCTCCTCCACCTCTTTATGTGCTCGCTAAACCCGCGTTTTCAATCATTTTCATCCACAAATAAAACGCTTGCTGCGCATCTTTTCAGTCCTCCAGTCACGGGGAATAAAATGTTCATATTTTTAGAGTTTTTCTGCGAGGTATTCTTCAAACTGCTCCGTATCTGCCGCTAGATATCCTCGGCTCTCTTTATTTTTGAGGGCGCAATGGCGGTGCAGTGGACGACAGCAGCATCCTGATCAATCACAAGCGTGCATTTTCGACAGAAAAGAGAGCTTGATTCTGTCCGTCCTTGCGAGGGTTCTCCAGCAGGCTCGCAAGGACGGACAATGGCGTTGAGTGCATCCGTCCTAACGCAGATGGAGAAGTATGAATTAGACTTGATATGTTCTTCTCCGTCTGTGTCGGGACGAACACACTCAAAGGACGCTGCTGTTGTCGACAGCGCTGCCATAGGGAGCCTAAGTCATGCCCATCTACTTCTGGACCATGGGTCCCTGGAAGAACAATAAAATGAATGCAAGTCAATGGGGCCAAAACTATTTTCTAATTCCGCTTGTTTTGTGCCATGGATTTCACATATGATGTCCATGAATTTTAAAGACACATTTTGATACCAAGAACTCGATTATTTCAGTACAACATAAGTGCGATCCAGGTTGTAAGGCAAAGCAGATTAGAAAATAGCGTTTTTAGCCCCGTTGACCTGCATTCATTTTTTCGCTATTTTGGGGAGCCATGAGCCGACCGGAAAGGGAGGAGACTTTGGCCACCTCTTGCGTCCTCAAAAACAAAGAGAGCCGAGGATATCTAGCGGCAGCCACGGAGCAGCCTGAAGAATACCTCGTGGAAAAACTCTAAAAATATGAACGTTTTAATCCCCCATGACTGGAGGAGTGAAAAGATACGCAGCAAGTATTTTATTCGTGGACGGAAACGATGAGAAACATAGGTTTAGAGGTGGCGAGTGCATGAAGAGGCGGAGGAGGGTGAAGGCCAAATTTGTCCGTGTTAAAAAGTCTCTTAAATATAAAAAATACAGAAGAGGGCAAATTGTCTCCATCCGTGCATCTCTCCCTCGAGGAGCTGATGGAGAAGTATAAATTAAGAGGTAGAGCTTTGGGTGCAACATTATCAAACATTTTCTTTCCGTGTAAATTAATTGACCCAAATATGCAACACTGAACTCATGCAATGATGTTAGTTTTGCTGGCTTTGGTCAGACAATGTTGCACTGTTATCATGAGATAACTCATGAGATGTGATGAGTGTAGCCACCTTTTCACGTATTGTTCAGTGATTCAACATCTGGAAGAAGAAATTAGCTCCAGTGAGTTAAAAAAACTGAATGTTCAGCAGGTTCATTCCTCAAACAACAAAACTGCTAAAAGACTCATCTTGACAAATGAAATGTTTTTATATTTTTATATAAAAATTAAACAGTATCTAAACACGTCCATCCAACCTATCCAGACTGGGTGAGATTATCAGCTTGTGTAATTTATCTAGTATCTTTATTTGGTTTTTGTAAGTTTTGGGATCAGTGGGATGGAACAGACTGCAGAGGTGATTGAAGCCAGCCGCAACAGGAAGCTGGAGACAGACAGGCAGAGAAAAAGAGGAGGAGGGAGAAGGTTGAGGGTGAAACCGCAGTTTTTATATGCTGTCTGGTTTTAATTTGGTAAGAGCCATCATTCACCAGTTCACTGAGGTGGCAAACCAGATGAGTGTGTGTGTGTGTGTGTGTTGTTTTAGAGCTTTGCTGGTTTAGATACTGAGATCTGTTCCTGGAAATCATAAAACTGTTTATTCTTTTTAATAGACCTTTTCTCTCCCTCATTTTTTGAGGCTTTTTGCTGTCTTGTGTGAGTGGATGCTACTGTTTAATCAAAATAACCGTTAACCCTTTAACTTCCACTCCATGAAACGAGCTCTTTTCCATTCAGGACAATAAGGGTTCTAATATACTGCAGGTTTTAATAATGAGAAAATATGTACAAACTTTTATTCCATATGTATTATATTTATACACTTTTTACTTAGAATATTTTTTTAGTTTGTTAAAGCTACAATCTGAAGTAATTTGTGTCAGATGGTGTCATCTAGTGGCTGACAAATATATTGCACCTTAAAATGTTCTAATCCCGTCTGTATATATGTGTGTGTGTATATATATATATATATATATATATATATATATATATTCTCCAACACTCGCACATGCTCTGTAATTGACAGTTGTACGTAGGCGGCTTTTGAGCGCTATTGGTTAATGCAGTCGTTTTCAATTGCATCAGGCTATACGGGACGGTGGTGGGCTTAGCAAAAAAAAGTCGCGTTGCCTACATTATATCACAGTACAGGATAGTACAACCACTTTTACGGATTTCTAAAAGTCATACATAATTCCAGAAAGGGGGAGAACTCCCGATTGCATCTTTAAAATAAGTCATTAATACATGTAAATGACAATTTTACTAATTAGGATAAAACGTTAAACCCGTTATTTTTTCCATTTGTGTGTTTACTGACCTGTTCTGTTTGTTTGCTTATGTTCAGTGCCTTCAGCCATGCAAAGAACTGTGGGAAACCAGGAAGGTGCTCTCTCTTAAGTCCTGTGAGGTAACATGAAACAAATATCTCTGTGTTTTTTTAACAGTTAATGTAACTTTGGTGGTATTGTCGCTTTTGCACAAAAAATTGCTTTTGTTGGAATCCTGAAGATGTTTTTCAATGCAAGCTTGTTTGTGTGTGTCACAGATAACACTCGAGAGATTTTTAATGTATACATGAAAGGGTTTTGTGTGTTTTGTATGTGTGTGTGTGGCCCCCAAATGATTATTTGTAGAGGCCGTCGCTGCGGTTTTCAGATAGATTAGTTTTTCATCACAATAGCTGAAGCATTTTACTGTCTCGATGGTTGACTGGCTGCCTGGTTAGGACCACAGGGTAATTCAGAGCTATTAGCTAAAGCTCGTGTTTACATCTCGCTCAACTGCAGCCGTGTGAGCTGCCAGAAACACTCACACAAATACACACACACTCACACACAACCTTTTAGACAAACTCTCAAGGGTAGAGTTTTCAACTCTCAGCAGGAGTTTATCAAAGGAAAGGAAACGCTTTCAACTCTCCTGAGTGTTTTTATGCCCTCATGTGTGCGTTCTCAGATACTGCATAATGTTATGACAATGATAATATTACCCCCTGTGTTCTTACCCTCTCTCAGAAACAGACAGAGTGTGTGACGAGCAGGGAGTTTCTGGCCTCTCTGAGGTCCTCACGTCAGGGGGACTGCCCCGCGCCACAGCGCGCCACGGGATTCGCTGCTGCCTGTGTGGAGAGCTGCTCGTTAGACCGGGACTGTCCGTCCTCGAGAAAGTGCTGCTTTAACGGCTGCGGACACACGTGTCAAGCACCAGCCAATTTATATAAAGGTATTCCCTCCAGCAGCTGCTTTTAATTATCCAAAATACAACATGTGGTGATTTACAGCCGATCCACTGAGGTGATGCTAATTAAGAGTAATTTTTGTTTTCTGAGGCCTTGATTCACTTTTCTCATTACACCAGTGTCCTGTCGGGTCACAATAACTGCGGAACAAGCTTTTAGTTTATCGCTTGGGAAAGTGAACTTCAACATCTGGCTCTTGTAACGATGATGTTTAAACATTTTGATTTGCTTTGATCAAACATGTCTTTCAAATTATTTAAATTAAATTGCATCTCAAATCCAAAACAGTCCCACTAAGGTTGAATTACCTCAGATGTGGTTAGGGTATGGCTGGTTTATTAATTCTTCAGAAAGTTTAAAATCTGAGAGGATTTTTTTTCTGTTTTTAAACAGTGGTGTGAAATGTATCCAAATATGAATAATAATGGAGAGTAGCCTTCAGGAGGGATCAACTAACTTGTGTTTTGAACACTTTTCTGTGTTTTTATGTTTATTTTATACTTTATTTTTATTGAGGATGTTCACTAAGATACTTGTTCTTTTTGAAATACCATCGGTCACTCCAAGTTTCAAATGCATGCGGAATGCGAAAAAAGTCTTCTACCCCTATTTCCTGCATTAGTCACCGATAGAAAATAGACAGGAAAACAATTTGGTCAGCTAGTAAAAGCTAACTGTTAGCATTAGCAACTACTCAACCTAAATATAAGAAGAGCTCTGACCAGCATCTAGTGGTGAAATGGGGGAACAGTAACACTGAATATCTCAGAAATCCATGTGTGTTTCTCATCCAGAAAATATTTGTCCCCAGTAAGTAATTAGTGGAGAAACAGCTTTATCTCATAACTGCTGTCAGAACCTGTAAGAGACACCTGTGACTGGCAATCTGACATTGTAGCATGGCTGATCTTGTGTTATTGGAGGACTTGGCAGAGGGTGCACTCCGGAGGGAATGTGTCTTCCGTGCATGCACTGATCTGTTTCCTGATGGAGATCTAACTAACTCCAAACAACACATGCATACAACTCCTTAAAGGGGCATTATGGAAGTTTGACAGCCAAAACATGCATAGAAATAATAAATTTCTTCTTCATACATTCTCCTGCAATGCCCTAGTCCTGTAGAATGAGCCCTGGCATTTTTACTGTGATTGCTTGTTTTTCTGTAAAATCACAGAAAAAGAGAGTTGCTCGGGTCGAGCAGGCTGCTTCATGCGCGTTCATGCTCAGGCATAGCCTGTAGCATTTGCTATCCGTAGCTTTAGCAGCAGAGAGAGAGGTAGTGGGACTTTGTCGCTGTTCCTAACGCCTAGTGACAAACCTAGCTACATTTCTGAGGACCCTTAGCTACTTTCTGTAGAACTTTCTTCTAGATATTTCTTGCAAATTAGCAACAAAATAGTTATTTTCGCTCCAAACCGTTCTTTGAACGTTGTTTCAGGTGTCATCAAGGATATAAATGTTACAGATACGAAAGACGTCACTGGCACTTTAGCTCACCTTGTAAGATGTCGGATTCCTGTGCAGAAGACCCGGGTTTGATTCTGGATGTGAACATAGTTTATGTGGAGTTTCTTTTTTACATTAATGGTATTTTTTTACAGTAAGATGCCCAAATTTTTATTTGAGACTCGCCGAATGGCATTGAATTCACAGATAAAAAAGATGTGGGTTCAACTTTCATTTTGGAACAATTTTTCAAGCAAGGGAAAGGCATGTTCTGAGCATGCAGGAGGACTGACCCATCATAAACCTTTGTCTGCTGTGCTGAAGAGAAAGGTACAGAACCAAATTATTTAATTAATTAGCTGCGCGTTCTCCTGTCCTCTGTCCTCCTGGCCACACACACACATACACACACACACACACACACACACACACACACACACACACACACACACACACACACACACACACACACACACGCACGCACGCACGCACACGCACACACACACACACACACACACACACACACACACAAGGGACTGTCTCAGCTGTTATTTTCGTTAAGGAGTGTGCACGTACAGCATGCGTGCCTCGTGCACGAGCCTACTATTGAAGCTGCCATTACGCTTTTGGCCTGAGGGGGCAATCGCGAGCATAAAAATTCAAAACTTTGTAAAGTCCCTTTAAATGTAAAGTGTAAATGACAGCCCCGTTACTAAACTATTTATCTCATTCAATTTTACGTCGAAGCATTTTTTCTTTACTTGCGACAGAGACTTCTCTGTCTCAACTACGTTTAACCTATGCAACTTGTTTGTTGCCTTGATCTTGCTGTCAATAAAAAAAAAATTCCCGGGAGGAATGCAATGATTCCCCCCGTGAGCTGAGGACATGGTGCGACCAAATATGGTTAATCGAGGGTGTGGGTATGTAAATGAGTGTGAACGGACACAAGCATGTGGAGATGACATTTATCACATGCAGAAAAACGTGCATACAACTGGCCATCACACGTTTCCTAAATCAGGATTTTGGCCATTCGTGTGAATAATCCAAATTTCATTTGTAGGATGGACAGTTTCTATGAATGTTTGATAAAACTTCAGTTGCCTGCTTTTTTTTCTCCCCAGATATCAACACACAATTCATTGATACTAGAGACCCCCTGCAGATGTGTTGTGAATGAGATCTTTAACATTGTTGACAAAAGACAAACATATTCCTCTAACATTTTTGGATATCCTGACTCTAAGCAGTTTTCCCGCACTAGTGTGGTGCTGACTACCCAGAACTGTAACACATTCTGTAATTCTTGACTTCTCTCATTAAATGTATTTATTTATTTTTCAGTATAGTCAATGTTAGTTGTGTCCACATGACTTAATCTCAGACTACTTCTCTGCTGTGCTGCTCCATCCATAATGTTATTCAAGTGTGTTTCACTTGACATTCCTGTGTTATCTCCTTTTTCAGGTGTTCCTCTGAAGCCTCGCAGAGAGATAAACTTCACTGAGGATTTAGAAGGTCGTGTGAAGGTGGCGTGGGTGTCAAAGTTCAACGTCAGCATGGAACCTGTCATTTACATGCTTCAGTCTCGCTGGAACATCGGTATTCACCCCAGTGAGGACCAAGCCTCTCCATGGGCTACCATTGCTATGGTAATTGCTACCATTAACAGGCACTCATCGTGACTTTAGTAAAGTTTTGAGATGCTGAAGTCATTAAAGGAAGCATATTATACGGAAGGAAGCAATGTAAAAATTTCAATTGTATTTTTAAAAGTTCCCTTGTCACTGCGCGTTATTGGAAGGTTTAGTTAAATAAGGTATCTGATTGCCAGATAAAAAAAAACAGCTTTGTGTCACTGAGTCTTAACTATTAATATTGACGGTAGGAGAATAAAAGAAGCTATAAAAACGATTTCCTGCTCCGTTAACAGCGAAGCCACACCACAACATTTATAACATAGCTTTAGCTCATAACTCTCAATTTGCCTGGAATGATGAAAATTCTCAGCTATGGAGATGGATGCTAGCTTCAACTTCCACCTCATCAGTCTGCTGCCTCACTGTCTAAACCTCTCCTCCCCAGCCAGTCTCATTCTCTGCCAGGGTAAACCTGTGTGTGTGTGTGTGTGTGTGTGTGTGTGTGTGTGTGTGTGTGTGTGTGTGTGTGTGTGTGTGGGTGTGTGTGTGTGTGTGTGTGTGTGTGTGTGTGTGTGTGTGTGTGTGTGTGTGTGTGTGTGTGCGTGAGGTTAGGTAAATAAGCAGAGCTTAAAAGAGAACCACAGGCAGCCTCAGTCGTTCCACCAGCTGAGTCTGAATGACTGAACGCTCATTATTGACTTAAATAGATGACAGTGCATGTTGGCGTGTGTGTGATTGAGAGTGGATGAGCAGCCTTTAAGTGGTGATTACATTTACACTGTCAGTGAGAGAAAGCATGTGGCTTTTTGGTATTTTTACTCATAATTCAGGTTCTGTATGTGGATTATTTTCACTAGCAGCTGATGACGTTCCATTCTGACTGACTTTGTGTGGTTTGTTTACTGTTGTTCTATTAGATCCGCAGCATCCTTTTAGTAAATTTTATCTCCACAATCACTGTTAACCCTCTCAGGCTCAAAATAAGTTTTGATAAAAGGACGTACAACTAAGGCCTTCAGGGGTACTTCAGAGTTAAAAAATGCTCATGAAATACGTATGTGGAGTAACCAGGTAGGTAGGTTTTAACTGTTGCAAATCTGCAACGCCTGCCTCCAGAGGGTTAAATTCCCAGTCTAAATAGCTTTGGGCGAACGTTATTTCAGACATCACAGTCACTGAATTAGAGATTTAGTTGAATGTATAGAGGTTGACAAATAAGGGCTTTTCTTGTGACTGTGTCTATTTATGGAGGCCGTGGTCAGCCAGTGGCTGATATAGGCTGCCATTTTTAGGCCGATTTTCATGACTAGTATCTCAATGTTATTTGCATGCTTAAATGTCACTAATAACAACAGTAGGCACAAAACACTTATGAACTTGAATCAGTCTTGAACTGTTAAATCTTAATTTTGTGCTGCTCAGTAATAAAATCAAACATTCAACCCAAATTTTGTCAAACAGATCAATCAACTGACCAAGTAATAAATATATACAACAGAGGAATAAGAAGAAATATCAGTTGACAATAATGTTTTAAAGTATTAATAAAGCCTGTGGAACATAAATATACATTTAAATAAAATTCTGCAGAAGAAGGGCTGCCCACATATGTGCCGGACTTTAAATCAGCTAGCTAAAGAGCTATATCGGCCTTTAAACCCATCCATCCATTGTCCTCCTCTTATCCGTGGTCAGGTTGCAGCCTAAGCATAGAGGCCCAGACGTCCCTCTCCCCAGACACTTGGGCCAGCATCTCTGGCGTTCCCTGGCTTAATGAGAAACATAGTCCCTCCATCATGTCCTGAGTCTTCCTTTAGGTCTTCTTCCGATTGGACATGCCCGAAAAACCTCAACAGTGCTTCCAGCCAATATCGCTCAAATTATGATTCATTAAAGCAGATATCATATTTGTCCTGGATAATTCAATTATTGATGGTAACACCTCAGCACTGTTCAGTCAATCAGCCATTTTTGTGTGATGTGCTTTCAGATGCTCTCAGAGCACGTGGTTCTTTCAGATCTGAGACCCCAGCGCTGGTATCAGTTCAGGGTAGCAGCCATCAACAGCCACGGCAGCAGAGGCTTCACCACACCCAGTAAACACTACATTTCCAGTAAAGGTAAGAAAATTCCCCGATTGTAAATCTTTTCTCCTAAGAAACATGTTTTGAGTGTCCCACATAGTGTGATGATTCCTTCTGCCCGTTTTCCAAACCCAACAATGAATTTTCATTTCCTGTCACAAAAGACAGCAAAATACACTTGTGTTCATTTTGTGTCACTTTATTAAACCTCCCCTTGGACCTGTAAGCAACTCAAAAACACCTCCCCTCCTTTTTGTCTCTCTTTCTTTTTTCTTTTTTTTTCTTTGCTCACAGCTAAGGTACACCCAGTAAAATACCATCAGGCAGTCCATAAATAACACACAGGAAACAGAAGATGCACACGACTTCATGTGCACATATTTGGAAATACACACTGTACTCATTTATTTGGTTTAGAGCCACAGTGAAATCCCTGGTTCTGGTTAGAGCGACGGGGTGAAAGTGTGAGTAAAGACACTCTGATGCACTCTCAGACAAACACGCACAGACCGTAGGAGGCTGTCAGTCCAATGCTCGGCGCACTGAGGTCATACTGATGTCAGGCCAGGATTGCCTTGTGATATGAATCCCCTGCCGGCATGTTTGGATGTGAATAGTGATTTAATGTTGGACTGAGTTCAGGGGAAGGGTTTGAAAGCTGAATGGTGATTATGAAGAGGCATCCGAGATAGCACTGAGGAGGAATTTTTCATCTGCTCTGCTCATCTTCTGCCTGAAGGCCAAAACAAAGGAGGCAGCCTCCCAAAAAGATACACCAGCTGAGTTGTGTGTTTTATCGATGAAATTGATAAAAACAGTCCAAAGTTTGGGATCAAAAGTGTAACTACAGGCAGGCTCACGATCAAGTGAGTTTCGAAAAAACACGACGGTTGTGAAACTAAGAATATCTAAACTCTACAAGTGGAAGAAATGTCCCCACCATTCTGTTTATTATCAGCTGTCTGCAGCGCTTTGCTGCTACGAGTCTGTCCTGCTCAACACTGTTGCAAAGTATGGCAAGCCACTGTAGCATGTAATAACAAACACGTCTAACTGTGACCATAATTGAAACTGGATTATTGCTAACCCGTACTTAGTAGATATGTTACCATTACATTTTTAGCTGTAAAAATTAAATGTTATTAGCATTTCGAGTAGCTTGCTGCAGAACATGTTAATGAAATACATTAAATTTTACTGATCATAGTTTAATTACAGATATTTTTTAGGTGATAGCATGTTGTTTTGCACGCTATTGAACTGTTTCCTAATCATGTTTTGTTGTTAAAGTAAAGGAAGGAGAGAGAAATGTTTCCCTAGATGTTTTTTAATTTTCCTGTTTAATTCAATTAATCGAGTCGAGACACCATCCGATTCATCGATGATCCAAATAATAATTTGTTTCAGCCCTAGTCTTGAATGAATTCAGGTTTAAGGTATTCTTGTTTTCAAGTTAGCAGTGTGTACAACAGGTCTTACTTTTTAAATGTAACCGTTGTCCTTATTCTTTTCACTATTATTGTTAATTTCTTGTAATATATGTATGGCTTTTTTGTTTGATTATGTTCAGGAGCTGACACTATAGTGACCTCTAGTACCTACGTGGTAGAGTTGTTTTAGCTGATGGTTGTTATGTATATATACGTATGAGTGTATGAGTGCATTTTGAGATGCCGGGGTAGAGGTTAAAGACACACTTGAACATTCCTAATAGAATCTGATGGCGGTCTGTCTTTGGTTTCTACTTAATTTGTCTGATTAGCCAGAGGATGGAGGTCAGGGGTCGTAAATCAGGAAGCCAGCAGAAGTAAAACAGTTCGTCCACCGTGCTGTGATGCTAGTTAGAGTGAGAATCTGATTTTGAAAAGCTTCAGTCTTTTAAATAATTGTATTTCCAAAACAACCTGCCAGCAGGGATTACACCAGAATGTCTGGACCAGAAAATGTCTCTTGATGATTTTATTTTGTGACACAAATGACGGTAAATGCCGGAATAAATCATTTTTGGTAAGAAATACACACACACACAGACCAGATGTACCAGCTCCCAAAACGTTGTCCTATCTTTGATCTGTTTTGGGTCAGGAGAGCGCCGTCTCGGGCCTGTGGGAGGCCATGGGGATGTAGTCCTAATCAGATACGTTTTGTAGTTTTAATCAGATACAGCATCAGGGATTTAGGATCTAATAAGGTACAGAGTCAGTGCTAAAAGACCGTTGACCTGAAGATTTCATTTCACAGGCGAAAAGAGTTTAGTGTAGGACATTTTTAGTAGAGCTGCAGGGTTCTTCAGTAGCTCTCATCTTTGATGCTATAAATCAAATTAACTGTGTTGATTTAAAAAGGACCAAAATTTGCCTTTAATTTAATTGAAGTTTTTTTGTTTTTTACTGCTGCGTGCATCTAATGCGCTTATTGGGAGACTGGTTAAATATACCAGCCATTTTAAAGGGATTTTTAAATATATATATATATATATATATATATATGTTATATTTTTAATTATATGTTAGCTTTGGACAGTTTTTCTCAACATCTCCCACATGTTTATAAGGAAATTAATTCTTTTGACAAAATAACGATTATTTAGTTTAGAGACAGCAAAACTTGCATGCTGCTTCTTCATTTAGATATATGAAAATAATTATTCATTTCCTTAGCTAATGCTACAATATAGAAAAGCATGTTTCCGATCGATAGTTGAATCTCAGATAGAGGAGGAGCAATGTGGTTTTCGTCCTGGCCGTGGAACTGTGGACCAGCTCTATACCCTTGCAAGGGTGATGGAGGGGGCATGGGAGTTTGCCCAACCAATCCACATGTGCTTTGTGGATTTGGAGAAGGCTTATGACCGTGTCCCCAGGGGCACCCTGTGGGGGACGCTCCAGGAGTATGGGGTGGGTGGCTTTCTGTTAAGGGCCATTCAGTCCCTTTACCAGAGGAGCGTGAGTTTGGTCCGCATAGCCGGTAGTAAGTCGGACCTGTTCCCAGTGAGGGTTGGACTCCGCCAGGGCTGCCCTTTGTCACCGGTTCTGTTCATCACTTTTATGGACAGAATTTCTAGACGCAGCCGTGGTGTGGAGTGTGTCGAGTTTGGTGGCAGGAGAATCTCGTCTCTGCTTTTTGCGGATGATGTGGTCCTCCTAGCTTCATCCAGCTCTGACCTTCAGCTCTTGCTGGGTAGGTTCGCGGCCGAATGTGAAGCGGCTGGGATGAGGATCAGCACCTCCAAATCTGAGACCATGGTTCTCGACCGGAAAAGGGTGGCTTGCCACCTCCGGGTCGGGGGAGAGGTCCTACCTCAAGTGGAGGAGTTTAAGTATCTCGGGGTCTTGTTCACGAGTGAGGGTAGGAGGGATCGGGAGATCGACAGGCGGATTGGTTCGGCATCTGCAGTGATGCGGACGCTGAGCCGATCTGTCGTGGGGAAGAGGGAGCTGAGCCAGAAAGCCAGGCTCTCGATTTACCGGTCGATCTACGTCCCAATCCTCACCTATGGTCATGAGCTTTGGGTAATGACCGAAAGAACGAGATCGCGGATACAAGCGGCCGAAATGAGTTTCCTCCGTAGGGTGGCCGGGCTCAGCCTTAGAGATAGGGTGAGGAGCTCGGACATTCGGGAGGGACTCGGAGTAGAACCGCTGCTCCTCCGGATCGAAAGGAGCCAGTTGAGGTGGTTTGGGCATCTGGTCAGGATGCCTCCTGGACGCCTCCCTGGGGAGGTGTTTCGGGCATGTCCTGCCGGCAGAAGGCCCCCGGGTCGACCCAGGACACGTTGGAGAAGTTACATCTCCAATCTGGTCCGGGAACGCCTTGGGGTCCTGCCGGAGGAGCTGGTGGACAAGGCCGGGGAGAGGACGGCCTGGAGCTCCCTAGTTGGGATGCTGCCCCCGCGACCCGGACCCGGATAAGCGGAGGAAGACGAGACGAGATGTTTACATGCACACTTAGTGATTAATACATTGATATAAAAGCCATTCTATATAAAAATGTCACATTTAGATAGCTCAATAAAAAATATCCTTTTTCAGACTAATAATTAACGATGATTCAAAGATTATTCATTAATATCTTGTAAATCTGTGTTTTACTGCTTTTCCTCTAAAATAGGCAAATCTAAATGTTACATTTATGTCAATGTGCTTCAAAATTTTGGTAAAGATGATCCTTTTTTCTGACTCTCTTACAGACCCATCACCTCCAGAACCTCCAACAAATATCAGAGTGAGCAATCAGACTCTGGATTGGACGGCGTCTAAATTATCTCCTGAGTTCACAGAAAGGTGGCTAAACATTTACATACATATGTATATGCTGTTGTTTTTTATTATGCTGCTTTGCACCTATTCAGCACTTCAGGCTATCAAGTAGTACTACCAAGTGTACATAAATGAACAAACGCCTCTTTTATCTGCCAGTAAATTCCAGTTTGTCTTTGTTCAATTATCCATCCAACCATTTTCTATACCTACAGCGAGAACATGCAAACTTCATGCAAGAAAGACCTTCTTGCTGCAAGGCAACAGCACTAACCACTGTGCCACTCTGCAGCCGTTGTTCAGTTAAATATTCCAGTATCTTTTCTAATCGCATGCTGCAAAAAAAGGTAAAATAAAGGTCAGGCCATGTCCATGTCTACAGAGATTACCCAATAACATGTAATAACAGATGTGATTATCAAAATTGCAGCTTCTGCTCACTACAAAGTACATAATATGCCTTTAGTGAACATACTTAGAATAAATATGAGTGAACGAGTCCACATCCATGTGCCTGTTAGAAAAACCCTGCACTACTTTTATTTCACAGTTTGTTTATAAAAGTTTTATGGCTGATTTGTAACTTTTCCTCCTCAGGTTAACAGGAAGTGGGGCCACAGTGGCCATCTTATTACGCTGGGACCCCCCCAGAGAGGGAGACTTGCCTGTCCACAACTACAGAATCACCTGGATGTCTCGACATAAACTCCCTCATCAAAAGCGTTCACATGCAGTGCACAAATACACACAGGAGCTGAGCAAAAGTGAGACCAACAGCGTGCTGACTCGAGGGGTAAGAGCATTTTCTGTCTACTTTGGAATGCTCAAAAACAATAAATATTCCAGTCAGATTCTTCTGTGTCATGTCTACATGTCAGTCTTTTTTTCAAATCTGTTCATAATCATGCTTCTTCTTAGCCTGGCAAGGCATCCGCCTTATTAGCTGAAGTAGCTGCTGGCTTCTGATCCGCCAATCCTTTTAAAAATGTCGCACTGCATTCTGGGAAATTTTTGACTGAGTTAAGAAAGTAGCTAAAATGCTACCATATGTTAGCTTTGGACAGATTTTCTCAACATCTTCCACCCCTCAATTGCTGTATGCAGGGGGCTGCCAGAGATTTTGGGCCCCATGAAAAAATATCAAGTTGGGCCCCCTGGGGGCTCGTCCATAGCTGGAGCTGGGGTTCCACCCTCCCAGATTCGAAGGGAGAAAAAAAATATAATATATATACTTTATATTACTGTTTCAGTTTTGCTTAATTATGTAGGTCTACATGCATTCTTACTTATTTACATATCATTTTCACCAGCTGTCTCTCATTAAACAGTGAATTTTCTTCAACAGAATTAGCAATATCACTGCTGGTAAAAGCAAGAAATGCACATGCTGAAAGGTGTTGATCTCCTTTTCCCTTTTACTCCCTTAAAATGTGTTTATTTATTCAAAAATGTTATTTGAGGATAAAATTCTAATTTGGATATCTAATTAAATTTCCATGTTGTGTCAAAGCTTTACATAACTACATTTTCAGCTGTCTTTCATCTTGAAATCAAGTATTTCTGTATGACTGATAAAAATTAAAGATTCACTTCTCACAAGGTGACTTCTTTATTAAGTCTCCTTGGCTTCATCATAGACACAAAATGAATAAGCACACAGTTCAAACCGGAGTCAGTTAGGGTTACGTAAAATTTTAAAGTTGGACAACTTTGCATGAATACGTATATACTTTGTCTTGACCAAACCTGACATTGGGAAGGTCCAGGCTTATGTGTTACAATATAGGCTATCATTTGTGACAAAATCTTTATCCAAGTTACAACAGTCTTTAAAATTAATGCACAGCAGGGAAAATGCAGCACAGACTCCTGCAGGATATTAGCTGTAGTTCTCCATCATCAATACTAGATTTCATATTTTATTGTGTTCAATGTTATATTAAGTTTGTTTATTACAATTAATAATGGCTTTTGTTTCAGCTTTGCTCTCTGATGAATTATTTGGAAATTGTTGATTTTTGGTTTGTGTTCTAAAAGCTACATAAACAAATTACATCTTGTAAAACCTCCCATAATTCAGTCAGATTTGAAACATTTCATTTCAAGGTATTTAGTAGATGAAGAGGTTTTTTTTTCTTGTATGGTGCCTTCAAAAATGTGCTTCACAGTAATAATCTCACAGTAATTTATGTTACATTAACAGACTAAATAACAATGCTTCAACCTGCCCAGCGTCCAAAACAACCTATACATTTTTACTGATTGATATTTATAATTATCATTATGTGGAAAAACAATGTGTTCATCACCAAAAATAGCCTTTTTATATTCCTTTGTAATAGTACTGATAGAGAAGAGAGCCTTAAGTGATTCCCACAGACCCCCTTAAATGAGGCTGCTAGCTAACATGCTACATTGCTCACCTTCTTGAGGTTCATTGGGTTGTGAGGGGACACCTGCTGACATATCATCAGCTGCTGATTCTGATAGGGACAAGGACGACAACCCATTTACCATAATTAGATGAAACATAGTTCCTCTCATTGTGGATATCAGAGCTAGCAAGCAGGTTGAATTTAACCACTCACTAACTAAACCCACCTTTCTTTGAGAAAAACTGTGTGACATACTGACGCCCTCTCTTCTGCCTGTCCTCTTTCCCCTTTCTTACTTCGACCCAGACTTTGTTTTTGCAAACATATTTTTACTGCAGCCTTGGCGCACTCTGCTGTCTGCCTGCTGCGTGAGCTGGCTGACTGTACCATTTTATGCCGGGGTGGGGGGGGTTCAAATTAATTAGTCAAAATAAAGTAGGGACCTCTGAATAAATATAAATTTCATAAAGACTAAAAGATTGTTTGTTTATTCAGCTTTGAAACTTTTTTGGGCCCCTGACAGCTGTGGGCCCTTAGAATCTTCCTAATCTTTCACCGCTTTACGGCGCCCCTGGCTGTATGTAAAGGGATTGTAACAGTGTTCTGTTTGAGCTGTGACAGCTGATGTTCACGTAGTTTACATCTTTAAAAAGACCATAAAAAGAAGGATTAGCACAAACAGATCACATCATCCACCTATGTAAAGAAATGCTGGAACGGATGTCGGTCACGTATTTCACTCAAAGAATCTTGGGGGCTAAGAATAAAATGAATATTTGTAAATATATAGTCTAGTCGCCACCCACAGACACAGGTCAGTCATGGGGTGGAATATACGATTGTGTCTCCACGTGCAATAAGACAACGCTAGGACCGATCAGAGTGACACATTCATAACGACAAGAATCAGTCAACGTCAAAGAATACCATACTCTATCTGCTCATTTCTCAAAGTAAAGCCCAAGTCTAAAGCCTGGTTCATGCTTCTCCGTCAGCTCCACAAAGGACAGACACGCACGGATTGACAGAAGCGTTTTGCTCTCATACTTCTCCATCTCCTGGGGAGTGTTGCAAAGCAATTCCCCGCCAGGACAACAGAGGGCGTAGCGCTGTTCTGTGGTATCCTGTCATGTATCCGGTCCAAGATAGTGTGTTTATATTGTGTTTTTTTTTTTTTTTTTGCATATACAAGACTTTTTAACACGAAAAAATTTGTCTCTCATTCTCCTCCACCTTTTCATGCGCTCACTACCTCTAAACCCACATTTCCATCCACAAACAAAACGCTTGTCTTCTCACTCCTCCAGTCATGGCGAATTAAACATTCATATTTTTATAGTTTTTTCGCAAAGTATTCTTCAAGCTTCTCCGTGTCTACCACTAGTTATTCTCGGCTCTCTTTATGTTTTTGAGGACGCAATGGTGGCAGTGTAGATGACAGCGGTGCCCTGACCAATCACAAGCTTGCCTTCTCCATCTCGATGGACGGATGCTCAGGAAAGAGAGCTCGACTCCGGCCTGCTGGAGAGCCCTGCAAGGACGGATAATGGCGTTGCGTGTCTCCGCACTGACGCAGACGCAGAAGCATGAATCAGGTTTAAATCGTTCAAAGTTGGTGCCAAAATCAAACGAGTGCTGTTTCTGAGCTGACATCTTCGTTGTTTTGATCTTATTCAGCTACGCTGTCATCATACAAATAAAAGGGGGAAAAAAAGCTCTGCCATAATGGTGCTAAACCCGCCCAGTGTCTCTCTACATCGAGAGCCTGGTCTGAACTTAGTTGAGACCTGCTGACACTATAATGGAGTATGGCTAGACCAACCTGCAGAGCAAAATTTCTGCTACTGTAATGGTTCATGTAGATTTCTAGGTCAGCCTGTTCTACAAATTTCATATATCCTGGACTGGATTTTGCTAAATGCTACACGACATGAAGAAGGATTCATTGTAACATGGATTTTGTAGTAGGAAAAATATTTCCTGCTGTGCAGTTTAGTCTCCAGGTGCACGATTTGAAGATCAGTTCATTCCTTCACCCCAATTTCAAATCATTTCATGAGTTGCCATACCAACAAAAAAATTTCCCAATCCACTTTTATCACTTTTTTTTAAAGACCATGTTTGTCAGTATTAGGGTTGCAACAACGAATCGATAAAATCGATAAAAATCGATTATTAAAAGCGTTGGCAACTAATTGCGTCATCGATTCTTTGTGTCGCACAACTCTTCCAAAAGCCCCCGCCCTCCGTTGCGCGCAGACTGGAGCAAGTCAGATCAGCGCGAGGGAGAGCCGGCAGGTGTTTGGAAGAGGAACATGGCCGAAGCAGCGAGACCCAAAAAAGTAAAAACTTATAAAGTTTGGGAGCATTTTCAGTTAAATGAGGCAAAGACATTCGTTACCTGCAACGTTTGTAGGTCAGACTTAGCATGGCACGGGAGTACTACTGTGGTGATGCAGCATCTTAAACGCAAGCATGTCGGAATCATCAGCAAGGAGGGAGAGAGCTCTGTGTCCGGGTAAGTTAAAAACTTTTCAAAAGTGATTCACCCAAGCCCCGGATTATTACACAGGCTAGACATGACCTAAGCTAGTAAAAAAAAAAAAAAAAAAAAAAACTCCCTAAAGAGGGAGGTTCTCTGAGCCTGCCTGCGGGGGTCATCTCTGGATCCACCATTTCCTCTCCTCATACTGGGCTGGATCAGACTCATAGAGCCTCCCTCCTTAGGGAGGGACCTGGTTGATTTTATAGTGTTGCGTTCAGCGGGCCAGTGTTGGTGGTCTTTTCACCTTCTCGGGAGCACCCCAGGAAGAGCAGGAGCTAGGGGCTACCCCCCCGCTACCCCTCCACTCTCTTTGCTGGTTTGGATGTGCATATGCACATGCGCTTAGTCTGCCCGCCTGTGATGCGCATGAAGACTAGGGTTTCAGATAGCCTGTTTTATTGTTTTTATATCGGGGGCTCTCTTGCTTTTAATGTGATCCTTGCTTTTAAAGAAAAAGTTTTAAAAGTTGGTATTGTGTGTTTTTCTAACTTTTATCCTTTTTCTTTCCTTTTATGTGTGGGGGTGTGACGGCTACCAGCCTGGCCATTGGGATGCAGGAGCCAGGATCACCCAGTCCTGGTGATCAACCTGACACCGCCCGTCCTCCTCCTCTCTTCCAGGCTGCTGAGGAGCACAGCTGAGCTGAATCCTGCTGATGACCAACACCTGGGATAAAAAGGCTGTGCCTTCAGCAGTCTGGGTGGCAGCAGTGCAGGGGTTCTGCTGTCCTCCAGGCCTCGTTTTGTTTTCAACCCCTTCGAGTTGAAGAGTTTTAACTTTTATAGTTTTAACTCTGAGTGATCCAGAGGGATCGTTTTAAAGGTTAACTCTGTGATACAATTTTATTGACTAGTTTTAAAACACCTTCTGTTCTGGCAAAACTTTTAACATAAGTTTTAACCAGGTGTTTTATGTCAATAGATTGTTTTAAAACTTTTATCAACTTAGTAGATTTTGAAACACCTTCTGTTTTGGTGAAACTTTTAGTACGTTTTAACCAGGTGTTTTTAATGTTGGTAACTGCTCTTTTAATGTTAACCTTAGAGTTTTTTTTTGTTTTGCATTACCTTAATAATGCTCACCATCTGCTTGCACTTGTATTTTTGAACCTCTTATAACAATTAAACCCATTTTAACTCCACTGCCCATTTCTTATGTTGCCCCTCCTTCACATTTTAACACCACCTGTTGGGGACGTATCATCTAAAAGTACTTAAAACACATTGTTAAAATGGCCAAGGGTTTACGTTTAAAACAGACATCCGAATGCTCTCAAACACACACCAAGTCCACTGACTATACATGAGTTTGGGAGCCAAGAGGAAACCAGCACTCTGGTCCCTCGTCTGTTTAAAAACCTCTAAAAGTTGAGCTTCACCAAGCTTACAACAACTAAAAGCCATTAAAACACGATTGGAGCACATGAGAGAACTGGCACAGATCCAGTCTCTCCCTTCCTCCTGGCAGCGCTGCCTTTTATGCCACTCAGGAGGTGATCAGCCCAAGTGAGTGCAGCTGTGCAGGTAGGAGGAGGAGGAGGCAATGCACTGATTGTCCTCTGCAGAGTCAGCTTTCTGGGACAAAACAGCAGCAGCTGTAACACTTGGACCAAGCATTTTAGGTCACAGATAGGTGTAGCTTAGGGTCTCATCCACCCTTGCTCACCCCCTTCCAAAGTATTCTGAAGGCTTCATTTCTGATTTTTCATTTTTTGAAAAATGAGGCAGAAAGAGGTGTTGTCTGGCGAACCGCGTGGCACACATGGAAGATGCTGGGTGGAGTCAACACTTCCTTACTTGCTATGCATGTTGATATGCTTACATTTTTGCATTGCAATGCAACTTATCTGAAGCTGCAAGACATTTTAGGTGATAGCATGTTGTTTTTCTGCTATTGAACTGTTTTCTAATAACGTTGTGTTTAATAAAGTGAAGGAAGGAGAGAAAAAATGTCTCCCTAGCAGTTTTTAAAAATTTCCCCATGTAATCCGATTAATCGATTAATCGTGTCGAGACCCCATCCGATTCATCGATTATCCAAATAATCGTTTGTTGCAGCCCTAGTCAGTATAAATCTGGAACACGACACAACTCAAAAACAATCTGTCGTCTGACTTTTTGGCTTTTGGCATTTAATATTTGTAAAAATATGAAAAATGTATATAAATATAAAATATATCAAAAAGCTCAGTTTTGCAAATCAATGCATTGTTTTTTTATATTTTATTTATTTTTTCATTTTTACATTGAAACCTTCCCAGCTGTAAGGGAGTCCTACTGGGCTGTACTCCCTTACTCACAGGTACATATGGATCTCACATTTAACACTTCCTCGCTATTTTTTATTATTTGTCATGAAGTAATTCGTCAACTCCAGCAGTGTCCTGCTTTTGCCCGTGTGGCCAATAAAACAGAAATCTCAGAAAAGACATTCGGACGGAGACACAAAGGAGCTATTCTGACATCATGATACAGGATGTGGATTTAAATAATGAGCAAAAAATGAGCCACAGGGGGAGAAAATGTATTCATGCTCCACATACCGCAGAAGTTGATTAAAACGCTGTCTATAGATAATTCGGCCTCTCAGAATGTGGTTTTATGATTGTAAGTTCAAGGATATTTAGAAATATTTTTGCAGAAATTATTGTTTTCCAAAAGCTCCAATTACAAAAGTCCTCTGCATTCTTTTTGCGTCTGCTCTTTGTTGATTTAAAAAAAGACAAAATCATCTGAGGACAGCTTCACCGTGAACTTAATGGGTCATAACTTGGTTAAAGTGCTGTGACAGCATGCCTTTTTGACATCGCTGCTCTGAAATGACTTCTGACGACTGACAGAAGAGAGAAGTGGCTTTCCTGCATTTGGATAAGAAATTTAACTCAAAGCATCTGGGCTTGTTCTGACACATGCCACTCAGGGCAGCATGTGGGCATTAGTATTGAGTTTAACACTAATCTCGGGGTTTTAAATACAAAATCAATACCAGCAAAAAGATATTCAAATGGTGGTGAAACTATAGCTGTCTGCACATTTTCATGTGTTGTGAGGAGATTTAGGATACGAACTCATCTCTAAATAAATCACTGCTGTCTTATTGTTGCTCAATTTAACAAACGATATTTTACCCAGTGGCTGGACTTTGCACAGAAGGATCTACTGATCCTGGTGTGATGCAAACATTTGCAGTGAAGCTAAGTCCGGCTCCAACATACCCATACTCATCCTAAACAACGTTAACTGAACCTTTTTATGCGTTTCACCAACAGAGAGGTAAATTAATGACTCGTTAAAGTGGTTTCTGCTGATTTAGATCCTCTTGGGCTGATTATTGACTTGAATTAAAAGATGAATTGATCTGAGTTTATTTAGGTCACACGCAGAGACACTCTGGACCCAGCTATCCTAGGTAGTGATGGCGATCCCAGACTGCGCCTGGTGGAGCCATTTATCTGTAGCCTGGTCCTGTGTTCTGCATGGCTGGGAGGTCTGGAATTTAAATGAGACCACCCCCCCGGTTTCCTTCTAGCAGCTGCATAGAGACACAAACAGCAACATCACAACAGGTATGAAGGAATAGCATGGCATGACTGTTAAAAATGGCTTATGTGTCATGGAAAGCTCAAATAGCCACTACACAATAATTCATTCCTGGACTGTATAAAAATGTATTCTGTCAATCAGAGATTTTTGCAGGACTTGGGGGACAAGTTGTGAATAAATCTGATGGTAAAGGAGGGATTTGGAGGAAATAGTTAAATGCAAAAGAGCCAGAATCAGTGCTTATAAATATACATGTTATTTTTTACTTATGATGTCTACTGGCATTATGCACCAGAATAGAAATCCAGACTTTTGCTTTGTGCGTGGACAGTTGTGCAGGCCATGTGCTTTGTCTATGTTGAAGGTAATGGATATCCTTCAGTCCTGTTTCTTCTGAAGGTCACCTTGCTTTGTCTCTTGTTTAAATCCCAACTGTACATGAAGCACACACACACACACGTACACACACATATCGTCCAAGCATCTCTTTGTTGTGACTGGTTCAGATCCGCATACAGACAAAGCTGATTGACTGAGAGCCTGCTAATGAGCTGTCAGTGAACCTGATGGGTAAAATGCAGAACAGGTCCAGACTGTTGCTCACAAATGACAACGAACTCCAGATTGTTGGTTCAAATACGACTGATGTAGCATATAGGAATCCTAGAGTAGAAATAAGGAACACAAACAGTTAAAAGGATCTTTTTAGCATCTCCTAGTATGACGCAACAGTGGTAAAGGCAAGAAACGTTGAAAAACATCAGTAATAAAGTCCCATTATTCATCATCAAACACTGGATTTGACCCATCCCCGTGGGGTGGAGCGGTGAGCTGTAACTGTGGCTGCACTCGGGAACTATTTGGTGGTTTAACCCCCCAATCCACCCCCTTAAAGCTGAGTGTCAAGCAGGGAGACATTGGATCCCGTTGTTAAGGACTTTGGCATGACCCGACCAGGATTTGAACCCTGATCTCCCAGTCCCACTCTACCACTGGGCCACCGAGCTGGAATATATAAATAAATATTTTAGTTTCTTTATAATGTGTGGTTCATACAGGCACAGAGTGAGCTGTGGTTGGAGGGCCTGCTGCCTGCTACTTCCTACATCCTGTCCATCCAGACGGTGGCCTACTGGGGTCAAAAGAGACTGAAGAGTCACAGATCACAACTTGTTTTCACTACGATCGCTCATGCAGGTAACGAAAACAAACTGGTATCATGAATGTAAAGCTCTCAGTTGGTCTGGTGAAATATTGTGAATATTTAACAAATTGATCCAATTTACTGATGACTTCAATTCAAGAATGTTTGGGATATTCTCAGGTCTTTGTTTTAATTTAGCTTTCAAACTATTTTATTAATTGCAAACTTTATCTTTTAATTTGAAACATTTTCTTCTAAATTATTAGCAATAAATCATTCAAAAATGTATTTGTGCATTTTAAACAAACAAGTATCTTTTTTTAATATGTTCTTAGCTCATATTTTAGTTTTTATTGTTTTCATCCTTTCCATAAATACTTGAGTCTGTAACAAGGAGAAGCAAATAGGTGGATTGTGTTGAGCTGACTGAGCTGTACCACCTGCTGGTGTTCAGTTTGTGTTTATGTGATCTAATCAAATGAATAACTAAAGTTATTTTTCATAAAATTTACTAGTCTTGGAGCATTTCTGGATGAGTGACTTTACAGAGAGTGAGTTTAGCTAAAGTTGCAGCTTTAGTCTCTTTTCCTGATGACCAGTAAGTTGCATTCCTGATTCTCTTATTGTGGAAACATCAACACACATGTGGTATTAATATTAACAGGGTAAGGATGTGTTGTACTGCTCTTTCTGCATCATGCTCTGCCTCTCGTGTGCTCCTTTACTCCCTCCCATTTCCAGCTGTGTGAGTGAATCTCCAACACAAGATCTGTTGCTTAGAGAGTGGCTGTAGAAGACGTTTGGATTAGATCAGGGGTGGCAAACTCATTTTAGCTCAGGGGCCACATTGAGGGAAATCTAGTCCCAAGTGGGCCGGACCGGTAAATCCGCGAGTACGACACCTAGAACGAGGGACAGCGAGCAGGCCTTGGTCAGAGGATCGCAGAGCGCGTGATGGGGAATATCTGTTCAGGGGTGTGGCTAGATAGGGGGGAGCACCATCCTGGAAGAAATGATAAACAAAGACGAGGATTTTGAATTGTGAGCGATAGCAAACCGGAAACCAGTGAAGGGAGGCCAGAACCATTCCTTAGTGATTCAAAGAGCTTACAGATCACATGGCTAGATCAGTTCCATGCAGCACTTAAAGTATATTTGACTCATTTTACTTAACATCGTTTAGCTTTCACCAGCACATCAATATCAGAAGTCACATCCTGAGTGGCAGCCAACTTCAGGATGTGATTCAAGTTCTTGTGTGAGCCTTGAGCGCAGCTTTGTTTTATTTATACTCATTACAGAGGAAACTTGCTCACAATGATAAGTTTATTTTCACTCTACATTGTAAAGTATGTAAATAAAGTTTACACAACGATCTCGCGGGCCGGATCCGGCCCACGGGCCGCATGTTTGACACCCCTGGATTAGATACATCCACTATCCTGTGTGCACAACAGTTTCAGCAACGACTCCGACCCAAAAAAGAAGAATCTGTCCTTCCCTGGTTCTGATGTGATCGGATGTTGTTCAAAAAGCCCTTGGTTATCACCTTAACACTTTTCCTGTTAGCTCAGAGCTGCTGAGTTTTGCTGACTGTCAGCGTATTTTTTCTGACATGCAGCTGCACTGAAACATGAAGTACGGTGGAGAGCTACTTAATGATCGTCCAAGCAGCAGCAGTATTTATAGGTGACCTTCAGGTCGGCCCAATGGAGGGTTACAGCCAGCTGCAGCTCAATTACCAAACCACAGAGCAACAACTTTATATGGAACATACTAGCATGCATAATTCAGAAGTATTACAGTTTGACACAGACCATGCATCGACCTGCCACTCGGGTTTGATGATGGTCATTTAGAACCAATCAGCGTTTCTAGAGTAAACCAGATCTGGTCTCCTGCAGCCTTTTATTTTTACCCTGGAGAAAAAAAAAAGGAGTTTCAATATGCAAGAGAATGCATTTATTAAGAGTAATTGTGTTTTTTGTTTCAGTGAAAGACTTTAGATCTATAAAGTTGTAAAACATATTCAAACTATTCTTTCCCCTTTTCTTTTTTTACTTTTCCACCACCAAAGACGAGGACTTCTCCAATGAGCTTCCCTCTTCCTCATCTTCATCGTCCCTCCCCTCTTCACCTTCCTCTCCGACTCACCCTGATTCTCCCCTGAATCCCATCACCTCTGCAACCCTGCTGCTCGAGGTCGCTGCCCCTCATTACCATGACAACCAGCTGCAGGTGAAGGTGTTCTGGAAGTGGCCTTATCGTGGTGAGCTTTAGACACTTAAATCTTTGAGAGCAAATACAGGCACAGTGTACGGTATGATCAAATATTAGCGTTGGCACTATAGAGATGTATGCCAAGTAGGTACTCTAACCACTGGGCTACCAAGTCTCTGGACATGACGCATGGTTTTAAAGCAGTGTTTTGACCACAGTGCAGAATTTGTCAAAATATCCACTCTGGAGGTTTAAATCAGTCGAAGGTAACATTCTCAACTGCGGCATGAAATCGAGCCCTCTATGCCTCGCAACTCTGAGAAAGTGGGCGTTAGTAACCTACTTCCAGGGGAGACGCGTTCCAGATCTGAGACTAGCTTCAATGGGAGGAGCAGGGCCTAATGACGCACTTGAGCTACTTTCTCCTGTATGCAGACCTAAAATTAAATTAGAAAAAACTGAAGATGAGGCTGTAAAATGCATGAATGCAGCCAAAAAGGGTTTGGGGGTATTTTTAATGGGGAAATGACAGGATCACATGGGAAAAAGCTCAAAAAAGTGGATTTTTCATGATATGGAACCTTTAACTCATTCGCTGCCAGCGTTTCTCACCATTTTTAAAGTTTTTTTTAAGAGTCACAGAACGTTGCACACTAGGATGATGTTGACGCCAAAACAACCAAAACAAAGAGGAGACTCACCTCTTACATCAGGAAGAATCCGTGCGTTTGAAGCGTTATCCGTTCTTTCATAATCCATTGTTGAATTGTGATTCGCAGAAGCTTTTCCGGTTCACGCCTTACTTTTTTTTACAGTAGCGGCCCAAAACGATCTCCTAACACATGGATTTTCTGCTTCCTGATCATGTGACATATGCGGATGAAGATCGGCTTTAGAGCTGAGATGTTTGTTCTCACGGTGCGGGAGCTCGTTCCGATGCCCACACCGTAAAAAAATGCAAATGACGACTTTACTCGTCATTGGATGTGAATGAGTTTATAAATAATGTAGAAAACTCATTGACTACTTTTATCACAATAATTGTTATTTCTGGACTGAATGAGGCTCTAAATAATTCTATTGAAATAGTTTTTGGTTCCAAAAAATATTTTGTTTTGTTTTTTTACAGCCAGACAGAAAAACAGAGGTTCATACATACTGCAGTGGCATCCTCATACCTGCAGCACAAATCTTACAAACACAGAGGGAACAACAGTGGTGCAGGTATACTTACATTATCTGTGTATGCATGGAATGGTGGATTTCTCTGTTACTTCTGTGTCTGAGTGCATTTATGTAGACAAGAGATCAGATTTCATCCTCACAGTTCAGAGCCAGCTGAAATTTTGTGTTCAAATTTCTGCAACCATCTCTGTGTCTGTCTGCTGTCACTCTGAGCGTAACTGTGAACTCCCAGGCTGAAATTCATCTCTGTGTGCATGTGTTCAGTAAGAAAATGGTCTGAAATAATTTTTTCAAATGTCTTTGCAATAGTTTTAATTTTATGCCCCATTATGAAACAAGTGTAGCTTAAAGCAGAAATGTGGAGTTTTTTTCTCTAAGGACACCATCTAGAGGTGTAAAAAATGTATTGCACCCTAAGTCCTGCCTATTTCCGTGATTACGGCTGGAAGCAATGCCTCTTGTTCGTGTTAGTCGGTTAACAGAGATAATACCTATTGATTTTGACCTTTATAATACTCACGTTATGCTATTGATACAAATGTATTTAAAAGACTTACTGATGCCATCTCTGCATCAGGTACATCCTCAAATCTGTACGTAAGCCGATTTCTACAGCCGCATTTCTCAGTTCAAATTGCACAGGGCTCTCTGGGATGAGGGACAAGCTTAGCCCAAAAACAAGATGTATTGCCTTTATTATATATCACAGTACAAGGTAAGACTATCACTTTTACAGGTTTAAAAAAATCCTACAAAATTCCTAAAAAGAGGGAAAACTCTGGATTGCTGCTTTAAAGATAAAACAGGCTCAACAAACACATTTTACAGTTCTGTTTTACTGGAGTTAGCACAGTTGCATCCAATTGATCACTTTTTTGTCAGAAAAAAATGTTAGCGCCCTAGATCAGCGTTACCTACTAGGGTCAAATCTGAAATCAAGTAAAGCTGCAGCAAAGACAAACCGTTTGTGCTAAAACTGGACTCGCCTCTCAGCCAGTGTTGCACCAGTGGTTACCTTTCATCCAAGACATGTCACATAAAACTGCTGTGTGCAATTTGCAGAGTTTACAGAACACGGTTTCAGGCTTTTTAAAACCGTTACAGCGTTTGTGGCCATTTCAGGCTGCCAGCTTAAAGGCTGCCAGAGACTTTCATGTTTATTTTAACATGGAGCTAACAAGAGCTTTCGTTAGACAGGTGCTGAGACAATGGCTGGAGGTACTGTGCACATTTAAAGCAGCTTTGGAAGACGTCAGTTTTAAAAAATGCTTCAACAGGAAGCAAGACTTTTCTGATATTTTAGCTTGAAATTGTTTTATTTTTCTCTCTCTCTGAAGAGCACTCATCACATCATCAAAGGCCTGCAGTTTGCCTGTAAGTACAGGGTCACAGTGGCAACTAAGACTGATCCCAGGTCAGAGGCTGTTGCCTGGGTTACCACCCCAGCTTGCGCCTCCATCAGGGTCAGAGGAGTCAAAGCTTTGGCCTGCAAAACTGAAAGTACAGGTAATCAAACACAGATGTACAGTTAGTGCTTACTGGTTTCTTATTTAAACATTACAACTAAAATAACTTTGACAGTCATTTTTGAACAAGTGTCAATATATTCAAATTCCAGGGAGAATATTATGTTGTAAGTGAAAGACATTTGGGGATTTTTTTTTTTTTTTGTATCAGAGCGACCCCTGTCCAGTGGGAAGGTGATACTGCGCCCAGAACGACTGACTGCTGACTTTCAACTAGTCAATGACACCCTGGTCACTATGTTTCGCTGGAAGATGGCCCATCATGCGCTGGACTCAGCTGCTGTTGAAGGCTTTCAGTTCACTTGGACCCTGCAGTCTGAACTCAGCAGAGCGAGAGATGATGCACGAATCTCTCAGACGCAGACAGTCTCACCAGTAAGATAGAGATACACGAGGAATGATGCATTTGTTTGTCCCAGTGTGACATTTTATTGTAAAAATGCTTTTTCTTACCTCTTTTTAAAAAAATACAAGAAATAGCAATATGATTACACATCAGCACCTTTAATCTAGTTATGATATTAGAAGAAATGCCAAATGATGTGTAAGATGCAAAGACATTGACATTTATAAGTATGTATGTGCCCAGGGATTTCTTGTTTTTAAAATCTAAATCCTGACTGATTAGTTGTATAATTATTAGGGCTGAACAATATCAGGAAAAGACTGAATTGCAAATTTTCTAGGAGAAATTGCAATTTCAGTTTGATTCATGGTTTTCTTCAAATCAAGGTTAAACGCATTATTCACAATATCTTCATATAAAACATACCATAAAAAATGAAAAGCTATACATTTTCTCCCATTTTGTATAATGTAAGAAAATGTAAAGCTTTCAAATTTTTTTGCTTTAATATATATATATAATATATATATATATATATATATATATATAATATATTATATATATATATATATATAATATATATATATAATATATATATATATATATATATATATATATATATATATATATGTGTGTGTATGTATGTATGTATGTATATGTATATTTATATATATATTTATATATGTATATAGGGAATATATTCTTTTTTAATCTATTACTAATATAGTCTTGGTAATCTCACAACCTCAGTATAGACACAATTGTGGGGACCCCAGTTTGTGAAGCACTAATTTAGAGGAAGTGTTTCTACTAATTAACTCTATTAACTGTATAAATCCAGTTCCTTCATCTGCTTCTTTTCCTCCTCTTTATCATCCTTAATATTAAAATTCCCAAGAAAACAAAAAGAAAGATTAAGATTTTTTTTACAACTTCATTACGATAAAAAGAATAAACATTTTCTTCTAAACGGCTGCAAAGAACTAAAGTGTAGTACCAGTTTTTAGACACTGGATGGCAGCAAATCCCCATCTTCCCATCTTTTCAAAATGCTGTTTGAAACCAGTTTTTGCCAGCAAAGGGTGCAAATTCCCCATTCTGTCAAGGCAACAAAACATAGTGACTGGTGTTTTAGTTCTGCACTGATGTTACAATAATAAGAAATAATCTTACCTCTCTATTATAAAAGATGTGCAGATCAGATAAAATGCTCAGAAGAGGTGCTCCTGGAGGCTGCAGCAGATCAGTCACAGACTCCATGCAAACTTTCAGACAGTCTGCAGTTTGTGGTTTTCAGGAAGTCTATTTTGTTATGGCAACTAAAGAGAGGAAGCAGGTCAGTCAATATGTTCAACAATTTTAAGTTTTTAACATTTAAAAATGTTGGTAATGTCTGACATGTTTTCATAAACAGTGGTTTTTAAAATAAGAGAAGTTTCCCTTTCAAGTCTACTTGGTGTCATTATGGTAAATCCTGTTCCACTGCTGGAGAATCAGCCTCTCCCTCTCTGTCACTCAGTGCTGAGAGACAAACAGATAATTCGTGGCAGAGGCAGACATTTAATATCTGCTGTAGTAGCAGAGCTATGTGAGGTAAAAACAGGAAAAAACTCTAATGTACAGCTCTGTCAGCTTAAGAACTGGGCTCAGCTGCAGTACCGGTATCCGCCCTGCCTCTCCCCCACGCTCTTGGCTGCCGCCATAACAAATGGGAAAACCCCGGTTGTCTAAAATAGTTGACACAACAGATCCTGGGTCAGTCAGGAGTGCTACAAAAAAAACTGCAGCTTTGACGATCGTGATTGTGTTGTTTGAAATCGTAATTTCAGTCCAAAAACAATTGAACGTTTAGCCCTAATAATTTATGCGCAGCTATATGCACACAAGGACAGAAACTCACTGTTGGATGTTTTTCTGTCTGCTTTTAGGCCACAACACAGTACTGAATCTGACATGATTAGGGTACTTAATGATATTTTAGTTGCATATGATTCTGGGCCTCGGGTACTGCTGAATTCAATTGGACCTATCTGCTGCTTTTGATACTGTAGATCATGGCCTTCTTTTGCAACGGCTCAGGTCGTGGGTGGGGGTGATGGTGACTGCCCTTGTTTTGTTCTTATCTATCTAACTGTTCAATTAGTGTCTGGCTTGAGGACTGTACATCTACCTCTCACCTTCTGCCATGGAGTGTGCCGCATGGCTCTGTCCTTGGGCTGCTTCTTTTTTCAATATACCTTCTACCCATGACCAAAATTTTTAGCTTGCATGGAATCCAGCATCCTGGACAAGCATGGAGGAATGGATGCAGATGTCAGAATCTGCATAGGTAAAGCAAGGGCAGCCTTCCAGCAGCTGAAGAACATCTGGGGATCTAGTGAACTAAGTACCAACACCAAGATCAGAGTCTTCAACACCATTGTGAAGCCAGTTTTACTGTATGGGGCCATGACCTGGAGAACAACCATTACCAGTATGAAGAAAACCCAAGTCTTCATCAACACTTGCCTCAGGATCTCCTCAAGATCCACTGGCCAGTGAAAATCAGCAATGAAGAGCTGTGGAAAAGAACCAGGCAACAGCCCGTTGTGGAGGACATCCTTCAGAGATGCTGACGAACTGGTCACACCCTTTACAAGCCTGCTTCCAACATCACCAGACAAGCCCTCACATTGAACCCCCAAGGGAAGAGGAAAAGGGGGCGGCCTAGAAATACATGGCGTCGTGATGTGGAGACAGATGTCAAGCAAAAGACATTGGGACAGCTGGAGAGACTAGCCCAGAACCGAGATGCCTGGAGGAAGCTGATTAGTGGCCTATGCCCCCATAAGGACCACAGATGTAGATAGCTAGCAAGATAGATAGATAGCTAGCAAGATAGATAGAAAGATAGATAGATAGATGGATGGATAGATGGATAGATGGATAGATGGATAGATAGATAGATAGATAGATAGATAGATAGATAGATAGATAGATAGATAGATAGATAGATAGATAGATAGATAGATAGATAGATAGATAGATAGATAGATAGATAGATAGATAGATAGATAGATAGATAATCAGCTACCACATTTCTTGACTTCTTCCGGCTCTTGGAGAGTACAGATGCTTTTTTCTCCTCTCCCTCCCTTCTTATCCCAAGGCTCTTTGTCCTGTCTGTGCACAGCGCTTTCTGCATTTTTTCTGGAAACTGGAAATTATTAAAAATGGATCTGGTCAGTTGGTCTCTCAACATGATTGACAAAATTTTTTCAATGATAGGATTGATTAATTGCACCATTATTGGATCTAGAGGGGTTGTAGACTAACAGAACACTAAGGCAGAGAGGAAATTATCTCTGTCTGTCCCCAAAACAATTTTTATCTGAATCTGCCCTTGGAGCCTGTGAGGCTGAAGTGATAACACCCTCCTCAGAAGAAATGTGGAATGTTGTCGTCGCTATGGAAACTCTTTCTCCCTATCCCAGCCTGGGCGGGACTGTGACCAGTGAAGGCCGTGGAACCGTATCTAGGAGTCACTGTGCTCTCTAACCCATTATCTCCCTCCCCTGTCCAAACGGAGGTGATAAGCGCTGCTCCATGCGGCTGCACACACTGAAGTGAGGAGAGTCCCAACCCTACCTCCCCACCTAGTGGATACTTATGTTGTGTAATGTATGAAGTCTGTGTGCATATCTGTCTGAAGTGTTTTTTTTTTTTGCAAAGCTGCCCTCTTTGTGGAGGGTAATTCTGAAATTCTGAAGGGTAAAATTAGATGTCGACTAGGGCTGGGCGATATGGCAAAAATAGAATATCACGATTTTTCAAATATTTTATCACGATTTAGATTTTATCACAATTTTTTTTATCCACGAATAGCATAACTTCAATTGCGTATTAAAGAAGAGAAACATTGAATAAATAAACATTTATTCATATTAGGGATAATCAGCACAGTGCTAACACACTTATATTTTAAACTCACACCAGAGATGATAAAAGCCCTGAGAGAAACAATTACAAAAATCAGTTTTTCTCGTTTTTCAAGTAACTTAACATAAATTAAAATCATAAACATATTTAAAGTGCAAACATGTCAATTGCAAACGTATTGTGCAAACATTAACTTGTTCAAAATACTATGTAGCTCCCAGTTGCTCATGTAGTGGATAGTTGAGCTCAAATACGGCTCTGATGTGCGGCTGGACCAGAGATCGCTTGTGGTAGCAAATAACTGTGCATTCTGAATATTTTCTGCAACTCTCACTTTGCATTCAGCGTACATGCGTGGAATGGCAGTGTTCGAAAAATACTTGCGGCTGGAAAACTCGTAGCGCGGATCCAATGTTTTTATCATGTTCCTACTGTTCGCACGGGACACAAATCTTTAACCAAGTGGTACGTCACTGCATCTGTCACGCTGTTCCATCGTCTGCTGTCTCTGTCGTAAGGAGTGAGTTTTGTGAGTGTTTCTGTTAGCGTTTGCTGCCTGGAAGAAGCACTAGCCGCTGCAGTCGCAGGCTTTTTAGCTTTAGCTGCCAGCTGGCTCTCACTGTACTGTTTGGGGTGCCTTCTTTTCAAGTGATTAAACAAGTTTGTGGTGTTGCCATCACTTGCCTTGACGCTCTCCTTGCAAATGACGTTTCGCTGCTCTTTGTCATCTGGTGAAAAACCAAATCAGTTCCATATAATGGACGAGGTGTTCCTCTTCGGAACGAAAACCTCGTTGTCACTCTCAGCCGCGGCCAAAGCCATGTTTGTTCACACGCAGGTGAAAACAAGCGGGGCACTAATATATTACTATGACTCACTCTGATTGGTTAAGGGTCAAACAAAGGCGTGTCATTCGCCTGAGGTCAGTTCCCTTTTCATTCAGAGGCAGAATTTCAACAGCAGAGCTGTGAATCGTGATAAAAAGGTCTCTTAAAAATGACAGACCGTCAGATGTGTAGATCGTAAAACGGTCTAAAATCGTCATATCGCCCAGTCCTAATGTCAACCTATTGAGGGTTCCTCAGATAAACTCAGTTGTGAAGTCTTGCTTTTATGAGCTACGTCGTCTGGCTCGTCTTAGACCATTTTTAAAGCATCGGCATTTAGAATCGGTTTTACACGCTTTTATAACCTCTTGTTTAGACTATGCAAATGCCCTCATTTTTGGAGCTTCAAGCTCAGCTCTAAATCGTCTATAGGTCGTCCAGAATGCAGCCGCTAGGTTCCTGACAAAATAAACTGACGTAGCCACATTACTCCAGTCCTGGAACATCTACATTGGCTTCCGGTTGTGTTCTGGGTGCAATTTAAGCTTCTGACCTTTGGGTACAAAGCTTTAAAAGACCTAGCACCTGTATATCTTTCCGGTCCGCTCACCCCTATGCTCCGAAGCGTTTATTGAGGTCAGTAGATCACCTCCTCTTCTGCACTCCCAGGATGTGCTATAAATTGCGGGGAGAGCGAGCATTTATCTATGCCTCCCCCAGCTGTGGAATACACTGCCTCTTGGTGTAAGGCAGGCTCCTTCTCTGGCAGTTTTTAAATCGCGTTTAAAGATTCACTTCTATGGATTGGTTTTTAGTTTGTGATTTGTATTATTTCTTTCATTTTAATGTGTTATCTGTGTCTTTATGCTTTATTTTTGTTTGATGGCTTTTACTTTTCTCTATCTGCCTGGGAAGCACTTTGGTCAGCGCTCGTGCTAGATTTTAAATGCGCTTTATAAACAAAATGATGATGATGATGAATAATGACACAATTTAGAACTCAAGACAAGGTAGGAAATTTCTGATGCAGCAAACAGATGATTGGTTTTAGTTTGTCCCTGAGCTACAATGACATTGATATAAAAATGCATCCTTAGTGAGTCCTTAGTGTTTTTATAAAATTTAACGTTTTTATTTATGCATTATCTGTCCTCCACAGTCTGAGCGCTCTGTGACAGTCAGTGGTCTTCAGGCAGACAGCACATACCAACTGCAGCTTCAGGTTCTGACTACAGGAGGCAGGAGCGGGGCTGCGGTCTCAAAAACAATCCACACTCCAGCAATCAACAGCACCCTTTGACAGGTAGCATCATCTAGTAGTGTCTAAATTTAACCACTGTCAATTAATATGGAAATTTGTTGTTTTTTTCATGTCGAAGAAGCTTCATAATTAGATTGTCTGTTTTTTAAGGCCACAAGTTGAAAACTGCACCTGTCTGCTGCACCTCAGCCATCTTTACCAACGACCACTTTTTTACTGTCTTCTACTGTGCACCAGGACTTCGGCTGCAGACAGCTTGTGCAGAAATGTAAAATACAAAAACTTACTACATTTAAATTTAATTGTTAATAACCTTTGAACTCTTCTATTATCATGAAACATCATTAATGTTGTGAGGCTGTACACCATTGTAAATCTAGTGACCTGAAACAAATACATGAACCTGTACATTATGACAGTTTTTAACGTCTCCATAAGCTCCTACAACTGATCTTTGCAGTGAAAATGATTTCATTTCATTTTCATTTAAATAAAATGTTTCTAATGTGCCTTTGTGAAAACCCTTAGTGATCTCAGACTGTGCCGGTAATGCAGAATTGTAAGTGAAATGTGTGTGGGTGCATCTGTTTGGTGTTTTTTTAAATTAACTTCTTAACTACTTAACATCATTATAGCCAAGGACACATTTTCACTTTGTCTTTGATCGTGCTAGTAAAGAATAATAGAGCACTGATTTTATGTGAAACTGGTCACTGTTTTTCCCCTTCAGAGATATTTTCTGCATAACCCAGATTTGCAAAAATCAAATGTAACTAAGCTCAGATGTTTTGAAATGTATTCCACTTTTTTAGCCTGAATCTGATTGAGGAAGCCTATGCTTCAGGTTTGCTGGTGCTTTCAAGCTTGTAATTACAAAGGTAACATTCCCTCTTATGAAGCTGTGCTAAATCCCTTACTTTTTCATTAACAGTTTTATTTATTGTTTTCTTGTCTTACTTTCTTTTTGTAATTAAAACTTATTAAGATACAGTGCCTGTGTTATTATTGTGGGGACTACTTCTTTATTTTACAATGACACAGAGAATAAAGGCATTTGAAACTAACGAGTAGTGTCTCAGTCGCCAAGGAAATGTCTCAGAGCAGGCCACCTCCTATCCTACCTCTGGTCATTAACAAATTGTAATAATGTACACTAACACACACACACACACACACACACACACACACACACACACACACACACACACACACACACACACACACACAGCGTGCCTCTGATCGATGTGAAAGCAGGGAGGGGGGGTGGCATGTGCAAAATGCCTGGGACAATTATTACAATAGTGTGATGGGACCTGTAAATAATGGTGGGAACAAATGTAAAAAAAAAAAGAAACAGTGCTACAGAAAGGTGAGCACATAAGTCAGTGTTTCTCAACCTTGGTCCTCAGCGCCCCCCTGTCCAGCACTGTTTCTCTGCTGCCACACACCTGACTTAAATGAATGAGTGATTAACAGGCTTCTGCAACACTTGATGTCATTTTAAGGAGGCAATGCAAATATGTGAACCAGGTGTGCTGTAGCAGAGACATGGCAAACATGCAGGGGGGGGGGGTGGCACTGAGGACCAGGGTTGAGATATACTGCCATAAGTGAACACTCAACAAGATTTGGGCACATTTTAACTACAATGACAACTTGAAGGCAGAATGTGGAATATGCAAAAGAGAAAATATATCCAGGTGGCTAATAGTTTTAAGATGATTCAGCTCTTTGTCTGTTTTTGTCATTTAAAATGTGCTTTTGTACAGTGGGATGTGAACGTTTGGGCAATGAGAGTCAGGGTTCTGGTTGAAGGTATTTTAGCCCATTCTTCTTCACAAAACTTCTCTGGTTCATTTAGATCTAATGGCTTCTGAGCATGGAAAGCTCTAACTCACACCACAGATTTTCAAAATTATTCAGGTCTGGAGACTGAGATGGCCGTTCCAGTATGTTGTACTTATTCCTCTGCATAAATGCCTTAGTAGATTGTGAGCAGTGCTAGGGACATTGTCTTGTTGAAAGATCCAACCCCAGCACAGCTTCAGCTTTGTCACTGATTCCTGGACATTAGTCTCCAGAATCTGCTGATATTGAGAGGAATCCATGTGTCCCCTCAACTTTAACAAGAGTCCCAGTCCCTGCACTGGCCACAGCATGATGGAACCACCACCATGTTTTACTGTAGGTAACAGGTGTTTTCCTTGGACTGCTGTGTTTGTTTTCCTCTATGCATAACGCCCCTTGTTATGCCCAGATAACTCAGTTTTAGTTTCCTCAGTCCACAGCACCTTATTCCACAATGTAGCTGGCTTGTCTAAATGTGCTTCAGCATACCTCAAGCAGGTCTGTTTGTGCTGTGGGAGGAGAAAAGGCTTCCTCTGCATCACTCTCACATACAGCATCTCCTTGTGTAAAGTGTACCAAATAGCTGAACGATGCACAGTGACTCCATCTGCAGCAAGATGATGTTGTAGGTCTTTGGTTCAGGTCTGTGGGTTGACTCTGACTGTTCTCACCATTCTTCACTTCTGTTCATCTGACATTTTTCTTGGTCTGCCATTTGGAGCCTTAACTTGAACTGTGCCTGTGGTCTTCCATTTCCTCAATATCGTCCTCACTGTGGAAACAGACATCTGAAACCTCTGAGACAGCTTTCTGTATCCTTCCCCTAAACCATGATGGTGAACAATGTTTGTTTTCAAGTGAGAGTAGTTTTGAGACCCCATGTTGCTACTCTTCAGAAAATATTCAGAGGAGGGAAACTTACAACTGGCCCCTTAAATACTCTTTCTCATAACAGGATTCGCCTGTGTATGGAGGTCAAGGGTCACTGAGTTTACTAAACCAATTTAGAGTTCCAATAATTAGTTCAAAATGTTTTGGAATGAATAAAATGACAACAGTGCCCAAATGTATTGCACACATTCAGTAAATCCTATAAACTTTGTGTCACTTCTCAAATATCACTGTGTGTGTCTCCTATATGACATATGTAACTGAAATATTTTATTGTAACAACCAATGATTTATACAGGAAAATCATGAACCAAGGCTGCCCAAACGTTTGCATCCCACTGTAGCTCTGTGCTTCAAGCTGAGTAAAATAAGTTATTTAAATAATAAACATTGGTTCATTTTAGTGAACCGAGCCAAAAGACCCGGTTCTATTAAAAGGGCCAGAGTTCCATCACTACCAATGAGGCCAGTTTGGTGTTTTGCCTAAAAACGTCATCCCCCTCGATGGGAGCGCCGTTGAAAGTGTTTTTTGTTACAAGCAGTGACTGTAGAAAAAGGTTACAAGGCGTCTTTACCCATTTTGATATGTTTGTTTTTAAATGGGGATTTGTTTTTACCTCTGAAAAGTATTTTGTCAGTTATTTTATTGTCTTATGAATATGATCTCTATAAACGTAATATGTCCTTTATATGCGTACAATGTGTATCATAATTAAAGGTGCAGAATGTAAGAATATTGTCAGAAATTTACAGTGAGAAAATCCCTAAAGAGTCTAATTTTTCAATCATTTTGGAAGGAAGGTTATACCGAAACATATTTCATATCCAGCTGGCTGCAGGATTGCCAGTTTTTCTCCTTTCAAAACAAAGGAAGGAGGGGCGTGACTACTGTTTACTATTAGCGAGGGGGTGCAGTGCCTTCTGTGAGCTAATGCTGTAATTTTAACATTGCAATTTGATGACAACTGTCAAAAAGCTCCAGATTTGTTTTAAGTGGTTGCAGTAACTAAATTTCACTACAGGATGTCATTTTTACTTAATTTCTACATAATGCACCTTTAAGTGATGGGGTCACTAAGATTACTGAAAAAGACTACGATAGTCAGCGTGTCATTTTCCACTGTTATTCAATAAATTACAGGGCTGCCATCATGCACGGAATGAGCATAAGTTCCACGCAACTATTTTCTCACACTCTCACAAGCTGAAAAACAAGTGAATCTGTCTGAGCTGCACATTGCATCACGTTGCTCTACACTCCCCTAGCTACAGGGGCTACAAGGGGTTATTAACGCCCTCCAGTGGCGAAAAGCCAGAACTGATCTCATTTAGAGAACATTTTACCCTCCTTTGTCATGTTTTTATTTGTCCTCTTGCAGATATTAATATTAAAGAGAAGAAGAATAAGGGCATTGCAGTGAATGAAAAAACTACTGGAATAAGTAAAATAAAAATAAAAACAAATACAAGTTAGAAAACGAGTAAATACTTGATCACAACAGCTGATTTAATTTGATAAACCCGTTTAAACAGATACATGAAAATTTTAAAGTAAATGCAATATTAATTAAATGGGTTGAAGGGCAACATTGAAGATACATTTTAAGAACTACCTTTTGAAATAACAAATAGAGATTGAATAAACACGTTTACAAATCACTCTTTTTCGCAAAACCTAACGATAGATGAAGTATTTATGTTAGAGCAGTCCAACATAAATACGGACAGTATTAAACTCTAAAATTAGTACATCTATTTTCTGTAAGATATGGCCACCTTCGTGCTTTAAGCTCACCAATTTGAAAGACATAATATAACATAACTGATCTGTAGTGAAAATAAATGCAAAAATTAACACGAAAACACTTACATGTTTTCATTACTTTTACGACTGGGGCACATATTTCGGCACAGCACTTGCTGGTTGCGAAGAAGAGACCGACGTCGTGACGCAATCAACGAGCGACGGCGGCTTGAATTATTGTTTCTTCAAATTGTGGCCAGACAGATCTCAGTTTAATATTTTATAGGCAAGGTGGTGTTCAGCGACCTTTATTTCGACTTTTTGCAGCATTTACAGCCTTTCCAAACTTAAATACCTTCGAATACTGACTCACAGCGCCTTCATGTTGAGACGTCTTCTACTTCCCTTTGAAAATGGAGGAAATCGCTGCTTTGTGTTTTTGCTGCAGCTAGCTCGGTCGGCTAGCTCCAAGGAAATGGAAAACTTATGAAGAACTTTGTGAAATTTCCTATTAGACTTAATTAGTTCGCTTGATGGTATGTAATATATTCAAGTTTTACTTATGCACGCACTGTTTTGTCGAAATCCACATGTCAGAAATTACCAGCTAACAACCAACTGTTAGTTGTCTGTTACTCCAGTTGTCACAGGTCCATCTGTCATTGGTAAAACGACTATTCACTGGTTTTGAAAGTAAAAATTTAAAAATAATTGAGCCTTGCTGCAAAATGTGGCTGTTTGCTCTAAATCACGTGTTTTTAATTCAAGTAATTTAGCAGTCGTAGTTTACATAAGCCTATAGTTGCTGATGACAACAAAATGAAACTCCACTAATGTACCTGCTTGTAGCTGAAGATAATAGCATTATAATGCGGTGGTGTGAGTTTGTAGGATATAAGCCTAAAGAGCTGCAAGTGAAATAAGATGACTTGTGTTTTGCACGTTAAATCATTTATAAGTCTTTGCATTTGTCTGTAGGTTTGCAGTAGGTTTTATTGTTGTATAAAAAGTATATCCAACTTGAAAGCAGAAAACTAACACGTGACAGTTTAAAATGAAATTTATAATGTTGCAGTGTCATGCTTTTGTGCAAATTATGTGTGCAACTGTATTTTAAATTGATGGAAAACCAACAAAAGTCCTAATCCAGAAAATCCCATTCCACTTACTTAATCATCTGTAACAAATGTAAACGGTCTATATTTGTATAGCACCTTCTTATTGTTCTATAACCCCCCAAGGCACTTCATAACACAATCAGTCATTCACCCGTTCACACATGCATTCAGATGCTGGTGGGGATGAGCTACAATGTAGCCACAGCACAGCTGCCCTAGGATGCACTGATAGAGAGGCAAGGCCTACCGAACACTGGTGCCACCGGTCCCTCCGACCACCACTAGCAGGCAAGGTGGGTTAAGTGTCTTGCCCAAGGACACAACAGCAGAATTCTCTGGTTGGAGCCAGGATCAAACCTGCAACCTTCCGATTACTGGACAGCCCGCTCAACCTCCTGAGCTACTGCTGTATTTCCCAAGACAAAAATGTGTAAAGCAAATATATTATGTTCCGTTTTATAAATAAACCCATGACCTCAGTGCAGGTTTTAGAGACTCATCAAAATAAATCGGGTCAAAATTAGAAAATAGTAACAGTTTACCAATTTACACTATTAAAACTATTTGGGTAAAAATGAGAGTTACTTGTGAATAGGAGCCATTTGTAATGTTATACAAAATGAGCACCAGCTGCAGTTGGATTAGGTATGTAGTGTAAAGAATTATAACAGACTTGGAAAATGGTTTTGTGGGTTAAATGTATCAGTTGCATGTAGGAATGCGCTCATTGACTATTTTCATGTTCTCTACAAATATTAATGTGAACTGTTTCCAGTGTGATTATTTTTGCTTTTTTCAATTCTAGACACAATCTCTTATAAAAATGTCTTAACTTGCTGTAGTTGGAGTTGATCACACACTGCTAACTTCAAACCAAGTAACTATAAAAATCTGTTTGTCTCCTTAGATTAGGAGACTATGGTGCTGTTGTATGATTGAAAGCTCCGTCATCTTCCTCTGTTCCCCAGAACAACCACTTTTCTGAAAGTCTGCAAGAGAATAAATACTTGGAGGGAAGTGTGAGGAAATTATCAAGGAAGAATAAATAATCCACAATAGTAACCAACCATATAACTGACTGGGAGACGAGGACAGAAGTGTGGAGCGGAGGCACTGGGGATGGGGTTGGAGAGCCAAAGGCGATCGTCATGGTTCACAGCAATTCTTCTTCTCCAATGAAAACAACGCCGTCTGCCTCATCTCACCAAACAGGCCGAACTTCAACCCCTGATTCTTCTCGGGCTCCATCTGATGGAAATCCTCCTGTCCCGACCACAGCAACAGCATTACAGTCTAAGTCAAGACTAGCGTCTGTCAGGGGGTCTGCACAGACACCGACCCCTGCTCAAGGCCTTGTCAATGGCCGTACATCAGGCAGGAAAAGGACTCCTAAGGCCTGTGATTGCTGTGGCCCCCACAGTGCAGGACACAATGTCAAAAGCTCAGATAGAGGGAGGGGGGCGCAGAGAGGAAGGGGAAGGGGGAGAGGGAGAGGAGCTGTCAAGGACCTTGAGGATACTCCTAAAAGGAAAGTGGAGCAGTTGAAAGTAATCAAGAACTTCGATTTAGCCAAGGCGAAGGTAAAGACAACAGAGAATAAAGATAACCCACAGGAGGCTCTGCAAACATCTGTACAAGTGGCTGATACACAGCCACAAACCCTCCCTCCTAAGCCTGTCTCAGCCACCTCACAAGATGGACCAATTACAAACTGTGCTTCTGCAAGTATGGGGGCTGCACAGGGTGTGTTGATGACACAGTCAGGGGTTGTTGGTGCGGCAGAGAAAGGAGGTGGTGAGAAAAGGGACGGTGTCACAAAAGTGCCAGTACAGGATAGAACGAGCTCTTTAGCAGGCAGAGGTCGAGGTAGAGGGCAAGGGAACCTCATGGCTGCATCAAAAGTGGAAGTTAACATTCAAGTAAGAAGCAGGGGAAGAGGTCGTCTCGGTTCAGGAACAGGTGCCTTAGCTCACTCAGCGTTAGTGATGGAACCAGAGGGAAAACAAGACTCACGGGTGGACCAAAATGACACCGGCTTAGCTAAATGTCTGCTTGGAAACGGAGACATGGTAAGCCTGTCTGACTCGGATGAAGAAATGAAAGACGACACCATAATTGTGAGTGAACCTGCAGATGAGCTTCTGTTAATCTCAATGCAGTCAACTCCTGCTTCAAGATTAGAATCGTCCCAAAGCCTTGATTCTGAGATGCAGGTGGACCACATCTCTGACCAAAACCAAATTTCTGCATCTCCAACGCTGCCCAACGGGAACACAACCACACCAACAGACCGAGAACACACATCCTCACCTGCGAACATGAAAACCTCTAGCTCAGCTTTGGTTCCCCCTCCAGACCCCATAACAATGAGCAGCACAGAGTGCCTCGGGGCATTAAGAGACCACAGACTGTACTGTCACCCTGGAACGTGGGCAAAAGACGAGACGAAAGAAGTGGCGGTCACAAATCCAGCTGAAGAAAACGCGATTAGTGCAGATACTCAGAGTAAGAAAGGCCTGGAGCAGCTCACCGACATGGTTCATGGTAAGATCTATAAACCTAAACTTTTTATCCTTAACAGGTGTTTACATGATTCTATATAGAGTATTGGGAATTCCCATCCTCCAGAGAAGGATCTTAACCTCACTAGAGGGGATATTTCCCATCTTGAGGGGTTGTCTTACACAGCTGCATCGTTCGAGGTGATCTACATTAGGGCTGAACGATTTTGGAAAATAATCTAAATGCGATTTTTTTTTCTTCAATATTGCAATTGCGATTTAATTCACGATTATTTTCTCAAGGGGCTTTTCTCATTCTTAAACTAACGGAAGCAAAAAAAAATGTAACTTGTACTGAATATAACAAGTTTATGGATCTACATATTTATCTACATATCAACAAGTTTATTTGTCTACATGAACACTCACAACAGGGTATTCGCGGGTCCTTAAAAAGTCATAAAAAGACTTAAATTTGCTTTTCCAAATTTAAGGCCTTAAAAATCCTTAAAAATTACTAATAATCCTTAAATACAGTTTCCAAAGGTCTTAAATTATCAAAGACCCAATAAACAAGATTATTTTATTTCAATTTTCATGAATTTCTAGTTAGTGTTCAGCATTTTTTGTGTACAATGTTGGCGTAAGCGGAACCATACACATTCAGTTGGTTGTGAAAGGGGGCTTTTTTAGATGAGCACATTAGCTGTTTAAGCTAGTGGGAGATTGCACCATGGGGACGTGCAACTTTTATGGTAACTGGATGGCTAATCCCACATTCGCAACGTGGTTCGCACCGGTTCCAGGCAATAGCTGGAAATTATAGTTTAAATTTAATTTAAAAAAATAGCTTAAATTTGGTCAAAGTGGCCTTAAAAAGGTCTTAAAAAGTCTTAAATTTGGCTCCCTTAAACCTGCAGATACCCTGCACAAGAAAAAAACAAAATTTTGTATTTTAAGGTGCAATGCTTTGCAGCCAGGAGCACATCCATTGAAGGGCCATAGGTATTAGCATCAATTGTGAAAATTGATTAGCAGGAAGTGTGTCCCGTTTATTGAAGTATTTTGATTTTAGAGTTTTTGACGTTTTCTCCATGCAGATCTTCCGTAGTTCAATTTCGTTCATAGCTGCTAGCCAGTGGAGTTATAGGGTGTGTCCGAATCCACGGGTAGGATGCTTACGAGTACGGGTCCTCACCGGTCTAGCAAGGCCGGGTCCTTGCTAGACCGGTAAGAGCAGAACCCAGCGGCTCTGAATTCGGACAGTCTAGCCTTCACCTCTACGGTGGCCCGTAGGTCCCGTCACAGCCGTGGCGGCAGCTATTAATTATATGATCAGTTTTAAAATGACTTCTGTTCTTCTTGCAGAGTTTTTGGAGAGCTTCTATATAAAATATGGCAGCTTCATTCCTCTTAGTGAATCTGATGTCCTGGAGCATCTGAAAAAGAAAGGCATCTCTGACTTCAAAAACAGGTTCACACACGCATGCGTGCGCGCACACACACACTCACACACACTCAGGCAGGAAAAGGCATCATAAATCTGACTAAAATAAGAATGAATTGCACCATTACTGAGACGTAATTAGTAGCAGATGTGGACCAATATGATTTTTTTATTGCCGATGCCATTATTAAGAGGTTGTGTTCCGCCAATGGCCGACAAGTGAACGTCACGGCCAATATCTAGATGTTTTCCAACTTATTTGCTTGTTAGACTGTCACTAATAACATCAGTTGGTGCAGAATGTTTCTGAAGCTGATCGGTTTTTGAACACTTCATTTACCAGCTGTTAAATCGTAATTTTGTGCACTGCTCAGTGTTAAAATCAGACCGCTTAATAAAGTTTATTCACACAGCAGGATTTGGAATCTCATTTCCTGATATTCGGACATTTCTCCTCTGATTGGATAACAGCAACACGACTCTACCACTGACTCTCCTCTGCAATGTTGATGTTTTATCTCCACAAGTAACACAAACCTGAAGGAGTTCTGCTTTGTGGTGGAGTTGCTAATGCTAATAGTTAGCTTCTACTAGCCGAGACGTTCTCTGCTGTTTCCTGGACGTTAAACCAACAACAGCCTTCCCCGTCGTGAGTCAAGATGGGTGAGTCCATGAATGTTAAGTGACAGTGTGACGTAGATCTGTCAGGATTTTCTAATCTTAGTTTCGCTATCTATTTTCTATCAGAAGCTAATGCAGGAGATAGGTGGGGAGACTATTTTTATGTTCGGCCTGCGTGAAACATTCAGTGACCGATTATAATCAGAAATAAAATATACATTTTTTTTCTTCAAACGTTCCACATGACTCAGCCTCTTACATACCAGCTCAGTGATTCCTACTGAAGTCTTCCATATTTTCATGCAATTTTGTTTGTTTATTTAGTCACAACAGCCCAATGAAGTCCAGAAACACTCCTGTCTTATTTCACCTCACCCTAACCTGTCATTTCTATAAATGTCAGTGAAGATGAAACAGACTCTTCCCCTGTAAGTATCTGTTTTCTGTCTGCTTTAGTGGACTGGACATTAAAAGACAGATGACTCGGTACCGGGCCGGGCTAGCGGTGGTTCCTGTAGCCTGCTTTATGGTCACATGTAATAAACACACACTGCGTCTGGAGGATCTCAACACGCTGGAGGATCAGAGCTGGGTCAATGACCAGGTAAAGAAGGGAAAGGGTTTACTACAATGCACTAAACCTGCTTTATTTTTGGAGAAAAGTATTTTGTGTGATGAAGATTAATCAGTTACAAAGCCTCTAACAACCAGGATTCATTTCTTAGATTGAGTCCCAGGCCTAGATTTCACATGTTCTCACAGAAGACCAGCTTTGTTTCCTTAAAGGGGCATTATGGAAGTTTGACAGCCAAAACATGTATAGAAATAATAAATTTCTTCTTCATACATTCTCCTGCAATGCCCTGGTCCTGTAGAATGAGCCCTGGCATTTTTACTGTTATTGCCTGTTTTTCTGTAAAATCACAGAAAAAGAGAGCTGCTCGGGTCGAGCAGGCTGCTTCATGCGCGTTCACGCTCAGGCATCGCCCGTAGCATTTGCTATCTGTAGCTTTAGCAGCAGAGAGCGAGGTAGTGCCAACTCAGCGACTTTGTCGCTGTTGCTAACGCCTAGTGACGAACCTAGCTACATTTCTGAGGACCCTTAGCTACTTTCTTCTAGATATTTCCTGCAAATTAGCAACAAAATAGCCATTTTCGCTCCGAACCGTTCTTTGAACGTCGTTTCAGCTGTCATCAAGGATATAAACATTACAGATACAGCAGGCGTCACTGGCGCTTTAGCTCACCTAGTAAGACGTTGGACTCTCGTGCAGATGACCCGGGTTTGATTCTGGATGTGAATTTAGTTTATTTAGAGTTTCTTTTTTACATTAATGTTATTTTTTTTACAGTAAGATTCCCAAATTTTTATTTGAGACTCGCCAAACGGCATTGAATTCACAGATAAAAAAAGATGTGGGTTCAACTTTCATTTTGGAACAATTTTTCAAGCAAGGGAAGGGAAAGATCTGAGCATGCAGGAGGACTGACCCATCATAAACCTTTGTCGGCTGTGCTGAAGAGAAAGGTACAGAATCAAATTATTTAATTAATTAGCTGCGTGTTCTCCTGCCCTCTGTCCTCCAGGACCGACACACACACACACACACACACACACACACACACACACACACACACACACACACACACGGGACAGTCTCAGCTGTTATTTTCGTTAAGGAGTGTGCACATACAGCATGTGCGCCTCATGCACGAGCCTACTATTGAAGCTGCCATTACGCATTTGGTCTGAGGGGCAATCGCGAGCATAAAAATTAAAAATTCCGTAAAGTCCCTTTAAAGGTGCAATTTGTAACACTGACATCATGTGGTCAAATGTGGTTACTGCAGTCCATTTGTTTTTTGTCTTTAAATTTATTTATTTTTTTTACCATGTCCTGTTTTTAAAAAAATATTATTCTGTCTGTATTCTTCCAAAGTGAAAAAGCACTGGACATGCAAATACGTCCATTGCATAATTTTCAGGGGAAATGACTACATAGGCTGGTTGCGCTGTATTTAAATGCCATTTTCACTCCCTGCTGTTTTTTTCTGTTTTCAGATAATTAACATGTACGGAGAGCTCATTATGGAGGCAACAGAGCACAAGGTAAGTTTCATTATGTTTAACGGGCTAATTCACAAAAATGTGTTTTTAAGCTCCATCTTCACTAGATTAGCTAAAGGTTGTTGGGGAGTGTAAAAAGTTTCAATGTCTCTCTTTCAGGTCCATTTTTTTAACAGCTTTTTCTACAAGCAGCTGGTCGCCAAAGGTTATGAGGGTGTGAAGAGATGGACTAAAAAAGTGAGGAAGTTTACTTATTTGGACCTGCTTGCCGATGATGTCGAATTGACTCAGAAAGTTTTCTGTTGTAAATTTTTATTTTTTTATTTTTTTCAGGCTGACTTGTTCTCCAAATGGTTGCTGTTGATCCCAATTCATTTAGAAATCCACTGGTCTCTTATCACAGTAACCATGGCGACCAAAACCATCAGCTACTATGACAGCCAAGGCATCGTCTTCAGGCACACCACAGATGTGAGTATCTTTGCTCACAGTGGTGCCTTTAAGTTGTTCACATTCATAGAAAAGCTGAATTTGGCAGAAAGTCATCATGAGAGTCTGAGCAGGTTGGTTACCAACCCTAGAATTAGGCAGGCTTTTGTAGCATAGACAGTTCATTGGAAGGCTTGAGTCAGCTAACAGTGAGATAAACAGCTGAAGATCAGAATGGTCCCACTTCCTGTCAGGTTTCCTTAAACTTTATTCAAGGGAGGGGAGGGGGAGGGGGCACGACATGTCCTCCCTCACTTTTTCAATTCAGTAAATTTTTGTCCCTTGCACTTTTTACTGTCCAAAGCCAATACCATGCTGTATTAAATAAACACTGTGTTGAGCACTAGGACCAAGCGGGAAACATCTGCTTGTGTTGAAGCCTGTTTCCCTTTAGAACCATCCACAAGCTCATCTAGTGGCTCTGCTGAAGTTTGCAAACGTATGATTGACCTGCGTACTTGACAGTTCAGCATTTCTGACATTGCATTAAAACTATGTCCATGACCTTGAATCAGCACTCTGTGTTGTACAGAACCACAGTACTTTGTTAAATATGTGAATATTAAAGAACAGTCATATATTTTATTCACTTTATGATCACACACTTTTATGTTAATGTGTTTAGAACAAGAATTCAGATTTCAGAAAAATAAAAATGGAAGAACCTGTTACTGCCTAAGAATTAATGAATCAATAACCACGAATGTTTTTCTTCACTGGTATGCTGTTGGGTTTATCAGTATCGTCAGAACACTTTGAAATATCAAGCTACTGTGTTGTCCCCACTTCAATCTCTGGAGGCATCAGCGGCGAGAAACGGTTTACTCTTGTGCTCTGCAGAGCGTCAATCCACACCGGGGGACAGTCTCCAATGCGGAGCGGCTTTTCTGCCGGACTATCATGGACAAGATCATAAAATCCCTTGAGACTTCAAAGCTCACTGTTTGTTTATGCAATCTGCCGTTAAATCAAAAGGAAGAACGAGATGATGTTTGATATCACTGTTTGATGTTAAATATAACGTTGTGTCTCTCCACTGCAAAACACGCCGCTTCACTTCTCGAAAGATGCTGCGTAAATAAGCCTTCAGGTCACATGTATTGACATAATCTACATAGATAAGAAATTGCATCTCTGCAATGGGCTTTTATTTTGAAAATGACCAGACGTTTTACACTGATACCGGGTGTGACTTCCTGTCTAGCCCTAGGCAGCCCAATCCTTCCTTTAGCAGCGCAACAAGCCACTTCCTGGATCAGCTGAAATGTTCCATGCTGCAGCGGTTTGGATTAACTGATAAAGCAGAGATAATTTAAAGCAGAGATAGTTTGCTGCTCATCCATTCCGCTGTTGCATCCAGTGTGGATTACGGGTTAGGGCCTCATCACCCATCCATATTCCTCACCCTCTTAGGTATGTCTTGGGACATATGTGTAAATTTCTGGGTTTGTTTTATCACTTGACTGTACAACCTGTCTTTAGAATGTGGATATATAGAACTTTTACACTGTCAGTGTTTCTACATGACTGTTCTTAATGTATCTGTTTGTGTGTGTGTGTGTGTGTCCATCCATCCCCTTTCAGAACATTATGAAGTACCTTCAGTCTGAAGCCAGAGAGAAAAAGCAGGCAGCTTTCCAGAAAGGCTGGAAGATTACCATCATCAAGGTGACCCCAACCCCTGACATGTTCAGATGTTCCATTTTGTTGCTTAGACTTACTGTAATGATCCTCCTGGATTTAGCTGAATTTTTATTATTTGATCATTAATTCTGCAAAAGCAAATCTGCAAAACAAGCTAGCTTTTAAGCCTGGACCACACTGCGTTTTTCAACCGTCCTAGACAAATCTCCCTTTGGGAATAGAATCATGACAAAAAACGGTGACTGTGAGGGTGATTTGCAAGTCTGTGGCCGTCCAGTGTGACCAGCTCTGCGACAGCTTATCGAGCACCTTCATGGTCAAAGTCAGCCTCCAACAGTCTTCAAGCACTTCTTGAATACCTATGACACCCCTATGTAATCGACCAATGAAAGGAAAGGGATAGAAGGAGTGGATCCCAGAGGAAGGCAGAGTTGGTAGAAAGAGCAGAATAAGGAGAGGGTGATGGACGTCACACCAAAGCCAGCCTGAACAGGTGAGTTTTCAGCTGCTTTTTAAAGGAGACCACTGAGTCCACTGATCTCAGGCTCAGGGGGAGAGAGTGCCAGAGTCTGGGGACCACAGCAGCAAATTATCTGTCACCTTTGGTCTTTAGCCTGGTGCTGCACAACCTATAGGCTTTGGTCACTGGACCTCAGGGACCTGCTGGGGGTGTAGGGACTGAGAAGATCACCAATGTATGATGGTGCTTGTCCATGTAAGGCCCTATAGACCAGAACCAGGATCTTGAAATGAACCCTGAAGTTAACTGGCAGCCAGTGAAGCTGGAGGAGAAGCGGGGTGATGTGGGTGTGTTTGGAGGACTTGGTCAGAAGCCGAGCACAGGCGTTCTGAAACACCTGTAGACGGTTCAGGGAGGTTCTGCTCAGACACGTGAAGAGAGAGTTGCAGTAGTCTAAGCGTGAGGAGATGAAGGTGTGGATAACTGTCTCAAGTTCAGAGCGGGACAGAATGGGACTCAGCTTAGCAATGTTCCCGATGGAAGAAGGAAGAGCTAACAAGAGAACTGACATGAGAATCCAGGGTGAGAGCTGGGTCAAAGGTCACACCAAGATTCCTGACAGAGGGTTTGGCGTGAGATGCAAGCTGACCAAGAGAGTCTCTGACTTTGGGAACCAGCTTGTCTGGAGCACAGATGAGGATCTCAGTCTTATCTTCATTCAGCTGTAGAAAGCTCCCAGCCATCCAGGTTTTAACAGAGTCTAAGCAGGTGTGTAACAGCTGCAGCTTAGACATCTCATGGGGCTTAAAGGCGATGTCATCAACATAAAGATGGTAGGAGATTCCTTTAGCCCTCCCACTGTCTTTATGGGTGACCCCGCCATGTGGACCCAAGGGATAAACCATCAACCCTGCTCAATGGTCAACTTTCCTCACGGGGTCACACCCATTAGGACAGTGGGAGGGTTATAAGAGGAGGAAGCAGATAAAGGAGGAAAAGTATAGGCCCCAGCACAGAACCTTGCAGGACACCATGGGTGAGGGAGGTGGCGGAGGACTGAAACTTGGAGATGGCAAGAGACGGAACGCTCAGACAGATAAGAGGAGATCGTGACGTATGCTTCTCAGTAGCCTGGCCTGCCAGACTCGTCCTCTGTTTAATTCTGCACAGAGAGCTAGTCTGGTTACTCACAGGCAGAGAGCCACATGGGGGGTGGGACTAGCCAGCTCAAAATTAACCAATCAGAAAAAAGGCAGCGCGACACTGTACCGCGCGACACTGTAGTTTTTCAACTGGAGTCAAAAATGGCGTCTGGCGACAGCACAGACATCCTTTTTTAGAAGAAAGGCTTTTAGCGCTTCTACTTGTTGTGGTTTCAAAGACGTGTTCAAGTCATTTAGAACAGAGGAAAGAGCCGCAGCGAACGCCGCTTTAGTCGCCATGTTTATGAGAAGCTCAGCCTTCCAGTGTGTGTGTGACATATGCTGTTCTTCGCTGATTGGCTCATTTAGAATTCTCAGGGGGTGGGATTATTTAATTAGAAGAGTTCCCAGACCCATTGCTTCCCATAAGGAAGCATGGGGCTGGCTGGTCAGGCTAGCTTTTCAGGGGGTGTCTCGCTGAAATCTCAGACCGCACAGTGTGCCACCTGGCTAGAGTTTTCACAGTCCATCATGAGCAGTCCTGTGTGACAGCTGAAAACGCACAATGTGGTCCGGGCTTTAAGCACAATCATCCCTGGGCCGCATCGGCCTGATATGGGAACCCACATATCCAGAGGATAAGAGAGTGTGCGGAACACCAGTGGCCATTTTCCATCATGTTGTCCATGACTTCAAATGGTGTTTTTCTTTTGTGGACTCTGGTATTTTGTGCTAAAGTTGAAGTGGTAGCAGCCGGCTGTTTCTCCTCTGATATTATTGAGCAGAGAACTTCTCACACCAGTGGTGTTCTGTTGCTAAATGACAAGTGTGTAATGAATGGAGGATGGCTGAATGGTTGCTTTCAGACCAAGCTTTGTTCTTGGTGGAGGATTTTACACAAATGCAAGAAAACCACTTTATTCGTTTTTATATTTCTCATTTTAATCTCCACAATATATTTACAGCTAGGCTATGTTAGAGCATGAAAAAGAGTCTTTTTGCAGATTTGCCATCGCGGCTTTAATGCTGAAGCGTCTTTTTTTCTTCACATCTCAAAGTAAAAGAAACAAAGATCATGTAAGCAGACAGAAGTTGTTGCTGCTTTTTTTTACTCCAACTTGGTGTCTTTTCAGGGCATTCCACAGCAGAAGAACGACAGCGATTGTGGAGTTTTTGTCCTTGAGGTTAGACGTCATTACTTTTTACTGCATGACTTGTTTCCTTTCAGAAAAAGAAACAAAATCTTGTGGGTGATTGTACGTGTCCATCTCTTTCTCCACACCAGTACTGCCGCTGCCTGTCATTGAAGCAGCCTCTGCTGTTCAGCCAGGATGACATGCCTCGCATTCGAAAGCGAATCTACAAGGAGCTCTGTGACTGTCATCTAAACAACTGAACAGCCGTCCCCTTGTGCTCGTCTGGTTCCGTGAGATGGTCTGTCCAAGTTATTCCCACGTCGTCTTTGACTGACAGTCGGTTATATGAGCTAACGCAGCTTGGCCATCTGTATTTCAGGGAGTGCTAACTGCCGTCTGCCTTTCTGACTGACAGCAGCGCGGCCGTCACTAGAGACTTGGGAGTTCAGATGGTATTCTGTAGCTTAGCTGAATATTTCTTGCAAAGAACTGCTGAAGTGGCCCCCTACTGACCCTTAAAAATGTTGGACTCTCACATTATTTGCGGTCCGCTGTAAAGACTTAGCACCCACACACTTCAGGTCTGTTTTCTGCATTTACCACAATGAGAGGATTTTTAAAAGATCGACTGAACAACGGAGCTCTGACTGACTGAAGAAACTGTTACACCATCATGCATCACTTGGATGGACCTTTTATCCCCAACAGTGGCCTTACCGCTTCCAAGATGGCCATTTTAACCAGAACTTAGCAGTTTTTATTTAGTGCTGGACTTTTAAGTGAAGCTGTAGTACACGTAACAGTTATTAAATGCATGTTTCCATAACATGCTTCAAAAACGTATATTTTCCTTCGAACAGTTGGAACAGATGTTCGCCTAAGACTTGAAGAGTCCTGATTAAGTTAATTCTTGCACGGTTACAGGCCTATCCAGTGAAGTTCAGACCACAAGCTGGTTGTTCTTATTTAGTTTTAGTTTTCTATTTGTTGCACACGCTAAAGGCTTCAACGCTGGGATCGTATTTCTGTTTCCAGCTCTGTTTGAAGTTCCATTTGAATCCGATTTATTTTCTGTCACCACATCATCACAGTAGGTTCTGAACAAAGGCTTGTCATTTTTGTTCCCTCATAACTCCCATCTGATGTCTTTTCAGGGTCACCTTGTAAGTAAAGCATGTTGCAAAAGGAAATATCCCACATGAGTCTATTTTTTTATCATGCCGGTTAGTAAATTTCACCTTAAACTTTACATCTGGCTGCTGATTCAAGGACCATCGTGTTTTACTCGTTCCAAGATGTTCCTCTGGCTTTATAGAAATGTGTGGCCTGTAAGCAGACATGGATTTCAGCTTTTATTTTATTTTTTTATTAAAAGCATCTGTCCAACCTGATTGATGTTATATTTACTTGTGTATTTACAGACTGTATTGTACCTTTACTAGCCAACCGTGTGTGCTTGTTTCGGCTAAAAACCGAACAGAGTTTTCAACTGTTTTTATAGTCATTAAAATATTAAAGCAATGTTTTAGTCAATTCTAAGTGATGTTCTGTCAGCTCTGGGCCATACATGCAGATGATGTCACTAAAAGTGAGCCAGTGACTGTACAGTACATAAACGAGTCTCTAGAAATGGGAAGATTTCTCTGACTAAAGCAATACTCCTGGCTAGCCAGCTGACGTAACATTAGTGGCTGATTTCCTGATTTTTTTTTTTTTTTACTTGGAAAAGCTGAGTTTGCTTTAAAACATCCTGCTGCATTAGAAAGTTATAATAACTGTTTTTAAACTCATTGAATTGTGTATGAGACTGTCTATTCCATCAGGTGCTGGTCATAAAATTAGGAAATCTGACATAGTGGTTTTATTATAGTAATTCCATTGTATATTCATCCATTACAGACTGATATATTTCAGCTTCGCTGCTTATGACTTTGAACATCAGTTGAGAGTCAGTCTCATGCAGACTGACCAATGAAGAGAGGGCCTCAAGTTAAGACCCTCTCCTCATTGGTCAGTCCACACGAGGTGGGTCAAAGGTTACCCTGAGCGGGTTACGTGATGTCAGGCATTCAAGTATTGAGTATATTTACTGCATATTACAGTAAAATATTCTGTATGTGACCATATTATGGTGATCCTTGGGTCGTGATGATGGGGCCCTCGAATATTGTTGCCCAGGGTACAACAAAGTGTTAATCTGGCCCTGCTGGCAGAGTCCAACCTTCACCGGGAACAGGTCCGACTTACTACCGGCTGTGCGGACCAAACTCACGCTCCTGTGGTAAAGGGACTGAATGGCCGTTAACAGAAAGCCACTCACCCCATACTCCTGGAGCCAGCTGATGCCACCACACCACCCCTCTTCCCCCCACAGCCCTCAGTGTCTTAAGTGAAGAGCGCACAAGTCTCCATCAAATACCAAGGAGACGCCATGCCCCCACTGCTGTCCTGCAGAGGTCAGATCCCCGTCTATCAAATAATCAACACGGCTGGCCGTGGATAGCACCTTCTCTACACGGAAGAGCTCGCTCTTGTCATCCATATAGAGGAGTTTTCCTCTTTAGGTGTTTGAATCGCTCTTAGTCCGACCGCCTACCTGAGACCATGCTGCCATGGAGACCCTAACAGGGACTGATGGCCCAGACAACACAGCTTCCAGGAACGTGGAGGTCCTCAAACCCTCCCACCACGATAAGGTGGCGATTCTGCGGGAGGGATGTTTTTTTTTTTTAATTGTTTTTTTTGTGTGTTTTTTATAACCTGATGGAAGTAGTCTGAACAGTTTATGGCTGGGGTGACTTGAGTCCTTGATGATCCTCGCCGCTTTCCTCAGGCACCGCTTCCTGTAGATGTCCTGGAGGGAGCGAAGCTCACCTCCAATAATCCTTTCAGCACACCGCACACCCAAGTGAGCCTAAACCTAAAAAAGCACTTATAGAATATGTGTGCATCTACTATTTTTTTAGATTTTATTTTCTTGACTTCCTAAGTTAAAAAAAATTAATTTTCTTCTTAAAAATATCCCACCTCTTCTTCAGTCCCTTCGGGTATTTTCCAGATGTGACTGACGCTTTAGTCTCGCTTACCTGTGAGGACTCTGGTTCAGTCTCTCTGCCAGAAACCAGAGAACTCCGAGCTCTGGCTCCTGTGATCGAGGTTCCACTTTTATTTACTCCTGAACTCTTTCCTGTAGGAACTGATGATTTTTCTTTAACCCTACATCCATTATTTTTCCTCTGATGATGCGGGGTTTGCTCGTACGAGATCCCGGAGGACGTGCTTGGAAGAGCTTCATTCACACTTGTCTTCTCATATGAAGATCTTCCGTCTTCATCCTCACTTGAACTCACGTTTTCAACGCTGCTTTCTTCTCTTCTCTTAGATGTTTTACATTTGTTCATACAATCCCACAACCTTTTAACTGCATTTGCATCTAATTCTAACCCATTGGCTAATCCTTCTTCAATATCTGACCAATTTATGTCCGCATCAACCTCATCACCTGAGTTTAAAGATCTTCCATCTTTCTCACTCAGTTCCTTATCTTGTGAAGCTAAAGGTGCTTCAGATCCATCCTCCAAGATTCCCAGTGACTCATCGTGAGGAGAGGACGAGCTAGCAGGAGCCACGTTGTCACAGACCAGATCCTCTAGACCAAGCTCCAACAAAAGTTTATCAAATTCATTTAGCCTCTTTACCTCAGCCTGCCCACTTGCAAGTCCATCTTTCTCACTCAGTTCCTCATCTGAATTTAAAGGTCTTCCGTCTTCATCCTCACCTGAACTTACGTTTTCAACGATGCTTTCTTCTCTTCTCTGAGATGTTTTACATTTTCCTGCAACATCCCACAACACTTGAACTTCATTTGTATCTAATCCAAACCCATTGGCCACTTCTTCTATAATATCTGACCAATTTATGTCTACATCAACCTCATCCAGTTCCTTTCCTGAGCTGGACGGCGAGCTAGCAGAAGCCACGTTGTCACAGACCAGATCCTCTAGACCAAGCTCCAACAAAAGTTCATCAAATTCATTTAGCCTCTTTACCTCAGCCTGCCCACTTGCAAGTCCGCCTTCCTCACTCAGTTCCTCATCTGAGTCTGAAGATCTTCCATCTTTCTCACTCAGTTCCTCATCTGAGTCTAAAGATCTTTCATCTTTCTCACTCAGTTCCTCATCTGAGTTTGAAGATCTTCCATCTTCATCCTCACCTGAACTTACATTTTCAACGATGCTTTCTTCTCTTATCTGAGATGTTTTACATTTCTTTACAAAATCCCACAACTTTTGAACTTCATTTGAAGCTAATTCTAACCCTTCTGCTAATCCTTCTTCAATATCTGACCATGTTATGTCCACATCAACCTCATCACCTGAGCTTAAAGATCTTCCATCGTCATTCTCACTCAGTTCCTTATCTTGTGAAGCTAAAGGTGCTTCAGATCCATCCTCCAAGATTCCCAGTGACTCATCGTGAGGAGAGGACGAGCTAGCAGGATTGTCACAGACCAGATCTAGACCAAGCTCCAACAAAAGTTTGGCTTCCATTTCATCTAGTCTCTTTAGCTCAGCCTCCTCATTTGTAAGGCCACTTGTGTCTTCAGGTGATAAATCCACATCGACCTCAAAAACGGAGCTAATTGTCTCACCTGCATCAGAATCATCAGGCTTGTGATCAAAGCTGTCCGCCGTAACCAAAGATGTTTCCTCTTCATCATCATTTAAAACATCCTGTGTTTCATCCTCACCATCAGAGTGACAAGAGCTGGGCGACCAGCTAGGAGAAGAATTACCTTCATCTGGTTTCTGCTCTGAAACGAACGTTTCAGCCGCAGGGCTCACAGACGTTGAGTATTCAGCGTGACTTTCGTCCTCAGGCAATGAATCTTCGTCTTCTTGTTCGGAGCAACTAGTTTCATCTTCATCATAACGTTCAAAGCTGACGGAGAGCAAATCATAGTTTTTCTCTGAATCTGAATCTGTGTCGCCCTCACTCAGTTCTTCTTCTGAAAAAACGGATGTTTCATCATCTATGTCCTCCAATTCTTCATCAGTAGGAGACATTTCCTCATTTTCTTCTGAAGAAAGTGATTTTTTGTCTCTTTCCTCACAGTTCTCCTCTATAATTGTGGAAAGACCAATCTGATTGTCATCATGATTCCCCCAAATAATCTTAGTCTGAGACAGACCAACGTCCTGCCCCCATTCGGTATCAGGATTAGAACCGCTGAGAGGAGCTCCATTTTCACAATTTAGCTCCCTCACATCTTTTTCTAACCCGAGTTTGCAACCCATTCCTTCGTCCATATAAGGCAAGTCGTTGTCATCGTAAGGCAACAAGTCAGACGTCGAGTATTCAGCGTGACTTTCGTCCTCAGGCAATGAATCTTCGTCTTCTTGTTCGGAGCAACTAGTTTCATCTTCATCATAACTTTCAAAGCTGTCGGAGAGCAAATCATAGTTTTTCTCTGAATCTGAATCTGTGTCGCCCTCTCTCAGTTCTTCTTCTGAAAAAACGGATGTTTCATCATCTATGTCCTCCAATTCTTCATCAGTAGGAGACATTTCCTCATTTTCTTCTAAAGAAAGTGATTTTTTGTCCCTTTCCTCACAGTTCTCTATAATTGTGGAAAGACCAATCTGATTGTCATCATGATTCCCCCAAATAATCTTAGTCTGAGACAGACCAACGTCCTGCCCCCATTCGGTATCAGGATTAGAACCGCTGAGAGGAGCTCCATTTTCACAATTTAGCTCCCTCACATCTGTTTCTAACCCGAGTTTGCAACCCATTCCTTCGTCCATATAAGGCAAGTCGCTGTCATCGTAAGGCAACAAGTCAAGGTCGTTTTCTGGCCCAGACCAGGTCTCATCTGCATCATGAAGCATTTCAGAGCCGTCAAACACGTAATCGCAGTCTTCTGCTGAAACCGGAGATGTTTTCGCTTCTCCTTCCTTAAAAGCCTCTAATTCTGTAAAACTGGGTGACGTTTCCAGCTTTTGACCTAAAGAGAGCGAATTTTCATCGTTCTCATCGAAAAGCTCCTCTGTAGTTGCAGAACAGTCGCCCTCACATAAATCCTTTGCTGAAGACAAATCGTCTGACTGAATTTCTCCAAAATCTTCCTTAAAAGCATCTGTATCTGGTTTATCCCAGGAGAGATCGTCTTCTGAATGAAATAACGACAGATCACCTTCAGCGGACTTTACAGACGAGGAATAACTCGTCTCTTCTGATGCTAAACAGTTTCCTGACGTAACGCCGTCGTCCCGAGAAGCCGACACATCTTCAAAAGAAGAGTGGAGAAAAGCAGCTTCTGGACTAAAGGAATATCCGTCATTTTCACCAGACGTCGCAGACAAGTCGTCAAAGCATTGTTCAGAAAAGTCCTGAGCAGAGATCGGTATTTCTGCTGCCTGGTCTCCGAACGCCGTCTCTAAAACTGCAGAGAACAGTTTTTCTCTGAAAATCGCAAACGTTTCCTCATTTCCAGTCAAGTCTTCGCTGGGAGACTTCGAGCCAGATTCTCTTAATTCAAACACGTCCAAGTCTGACGTAGTTACTTGATCTGACGTAAAATCAGAAAATGGTTTTTCAGTCAGTGGTTCTGTGTCTTCATGGGCCACAGAGACGCTTGTCTGGTGGCCAGAATCCTTCTCTTCATGGAAAACCGATGGTTCGACATCTCTGAGTAGACCAGTTTCTAATTCCAGTCCAAAACCACCGTTGCTTTCATATTCTGGTTTTTCTAAAGTGGATGAACCGTCTTCTGTTTCCCCGTAAGGATACTCAACATCAGTTCTGTTTGCTTTCAGAGGGAGAGAATTCACCCCTTCATCGTCTGTAATCAAAGGTTCGACGTCTCTGAGTAGACTAGTTGCTAATTCCTGTCCAAAACCACCGTTGCTGTCGAATTCTGGTTTTTCTAAAGTGGATGAACCGTCTTTTGTTTCTCTGTAAGAATATTCAACATTCGCTTTCAGAGAGAGAGAATTCATCCCTTCATTATCTGTAATCGATGGTTCGACGTCTCTAAAATCAGACTCTGATTGTTCTGTAGAGGTTAAATCCTCTTTTTCTGCGTCTCTATGAAAATGTCCATAAGCGTTTCTAACCGCTTTAGTAATTACAGCACCTGCTACGAACCCACTAACAGCAAACATGGCTGTACGGGTCGTTAAGAGGTTACCGAATCCACGCATCCTTCCTGCGAAGCTCTGCTCCACTGACTGATAAAAAGGGTTCTAGTGCGCTATTTATAGGCTGGCACGATGACGTCACAAAGGGACGTGATCAGAGAGGATCAAAGGGTGGAGAGGAGCAAGCAGACGCAGTCAGCAAGCGTCACGTGCTTCAGCGTTTGTGAGATCGTCGTACACGTGACTCGCTTTATAAGCTTTAAGGAATCACGTGTTAACAGATTGTTTCATGGATTTTTTTTTTTACTTTAAGCAACCGAATGACTGGTGGTTACATGCGCACATTACTATGTAGATTATTAGAATAAACAAAGTTAATTTAGCATTTTTATTAGATCTTATGACTTCCTCGTGAGCATAAAGTTGGTGTAAACTATTAAAAGCAGGATATTTAGGTTAATAAAATAGAACTGAAGTGTTTTCAATGTGCATTTGTTTATTTAACATAAGCCCGATAAGCTGTACCTTCTGAAAATGTAAATTACACTGTTATTTTAATTATTGTGATTTTTCAGATCACGACCGTTGTTACCAAGTCCCTTTGTCAGACATTTATTTACTGAAGAGTCACATGTAGAATTTACTAGTATTAGTTATTAGAACCAGTGAATCCATAACCCAACTGTCATATTTCTGATGTTGCCTCAGCTGTGACGTTGATGGACGACGCACCGGACAATCTGCGTGAAAGACAGAAGACGGGAGTTGCCGTGATTCTGAGGGCGTGGTGATTGGACGCGCTCTCCGCTTTGCGGTCAGGAGATCCCTTTGATCTGCTCAAAAGTAACTGATGAGGTGAAAAAGTAAGAATCCAGGCAGCAGTTTTTCTGGAGAGTTTAGAGGAGATGCAGAAAGATGAGAGACAGACAGGACAGGAAAATAGTTAAATAAAAACAAGAAAACAAAACAAAGTGTTGAAAAGTAAAATGTAGGTAGATCTATCTCCACTACACGTTTTTACCTGTATAAAACAATAAGCTACACACATGTAATATTTATACATCTGATACAATTCAGATCACCTTCAAAACTCAGTCACACACCCAGGGCCGTTTCAAGGCATTTTGGGGGCCAAGGCAAAATGCCCCCCCCCCCCCAACTGGGTTCCCCAGAGGCCTCTGTGTAATCCATACCCTCTCCAGGAGTGTTAGTTATACAGTGTTTGTAAAAGCCCCTCAGATATTACTGACATGTTCTAATATTATCAGATGAAGAGCTAAATTATCAGACATGCTGTCTCATCTGCTGCTTTTCTAAACTTGCAAAAAGTAACAAAACCATTTGAAAGCCACTATTTGTGGATTCTCTGAAAGTTTCCATAGAGTGTGAGACAACTTATGTTTTCATTGATCCTATTGTCTAATCTCACAGCTGAAACAAGCATCCTTAATAATCTGTGCACAGGAAGCGTACCGATGCTGTAGTTAAACAAAAGGTATAATAATTTATTATTAATAAAACCTTGTTGCAGCACTAAAGCAGAAAAATGAAATTTTGCATTAAATATGCAAAATGTTTACATATGAACTGTTTTAGAGCCCTTTTATTGGCAGAATCTGATATTAATTTGGTTCCTACAAAAAAATGGGTCCCAACGTGGTTTGTGTGGCGTTGCCATAGTGTGACGTCATAGGCACAGATCCCCTGTCCTCTTTTTTGGAAATGGAAATATGGTCACCCTACATTAAACAAACTGTCCACCCGGGCTTTTGCGCTGCACAGAGACGCTTCGCTGCCTATGACTGAACGTCAGTTGAGAGTCAGTCTCATGCAGACTGACCAATGAAGAGAGGGCCTCAAGTTAAGACTCTCTCCTCATTGGTCAGTCCACATGAGGTGGGTCAAAGGTTACCCTGAGCGGGTTACGTGATGTCAGGTATTCAAGTATTGAGTATATTTACTGCATATTACAGTAAAATATTCTGTATGTGACCATATTATGGTGATCCTTGGGTCGTGATGATGGGGCCCTTCAATATTGTTGCCCAGGGTACAACAAAGTCTTAATCTGGCCCTGGTGGGGAGAGAGAGATCAGGTGGACTCAATTACTAATCAGGGAGGAAACTAACATGATCTAAGAATAAAACCTAAAGACAAGAAGAGCAGGAAACATAACTAATAATCTAAGGGGGGGAGAAAAACCACAAACACCGGTGGGAAAACACACTAAAGAGACTAATAACATGAACAGCTGTAACTAAAGGAAAATGACCTAAGAGAAAAACCTAAAGACCAGAAGGGCAGCAAACATAACTAATATTCTAAGGGGGAAGCTGAAACTAAAGGAAAACACTACAGAAAGAAAAACTACAGGGGAGTGACTAAAGGGGGCCAAGGGAGCACAGGACCTGGGAGGGGGATGCCTGAGGAGGGAAACCTAGAGGGCTGAAGATCTGGGGGCAATTGGGGAACACCAGGAGACACAAGAGGAGGATGCAGACAAGGACACATGAGGGCGCTAGGCGACACAAAAGGAGAACCTAGAGAGGGATGGAGAACACAAGGAGACACATGAGGGGAGACGCAGACGCAGACCATGACTGCATGTGACCCTGTGATGGACCTGTCCAGGCTGTCCCCGCTGACTGTTGGAGACACCAGCTCCCTGACCCCCTGCTTATGAATAGCTGTAGAGAAGTGAGTGAAACCTTGTTTACAGAAGGTCATCTGTGTACATTTGTCCTATAGATGTATGCTTTACACTTCAGAGCAAAGTAAATCATTTTTGTAATCAAATTTAATGCCACAGCGTAATAAAATTCATCCAGTTCAGGTAAGCTCCTTTTTGTTTATTTGTTTTGTAGTTTGCTTACATGTAAAAGGAAAAGAAGGCTGTAGTAATACGAGACAGTCTGGACGTAGTATGTGAGGTCCATTTCCCTTTCCCAATAAATCTAATTCAGCTCGGCCCAGGCAGGTTAAGTGCTGCTGAAGGCTGCTTTCTCCTACTAATGTGGGGAAACTACAGCTAATAGAATGAGCTGATCTCTGTGTGTGTGAGAGGAAAAGGCAAGCTGAGCTCTTCTCTTAGCCGAGCTTTTCTTCTTTTTGTTTAACTTCCTCTGTGAGGCTTAAAAATCCAGCCTTTAATCTTCCCTGGGTTTAATCCATCGACTCCAAATCTAGATTTAGCGATATCTACTGTATAAATTTCTTTATTTGTTCCTTTATATTGTTTGTCTCAGTAACTGATTTCTAATGCTTTTCTCAATCATTCATAAACGAACCATATGACTTGTTTCTTTCTATAAAATGCAAATCTATTCATTCAAGGATTATTGTAGTGTGTGTGAATTGGGTTATTAAAGATGTGTGATGTAACTTAGTTTCAATTTGTAGTCCTTAAAATAATATAGTAAAATTGTGTGTGTGTGTGTGTGTGTGTGTGTGTGCGTGCGCGCGTCTATGCAACAATTTTGAAAAAAGGGGCCACCTAAATTGACTGAAGCCCATGGACCCACATCCTCCTAAATCCGGCCCTGCATATGAGTTTTACTTTGTGTCTAATTTAGATTCAAAACCATCACGTAATGATAAAAATGCATCACATGATGATAAAAATGCTGATGAAAATTAAATGAACACATCAAAACATACATTAGAGATAAGGTTCTGTCTGGATCACATAACACTTCTGAGTCTCATTTATGTTCAAATCAGTGCAAAAAGGTCTTTGAGTTTAATATTTTTGTTTTGTTTCCCTGAAGGTCATTCTGTAACAAATGGTGGAAAACCGGAAAAGCTGCTTCATGAATAAATCCCGAAGGTCCTGCAGAGCATCTTTCTTGACAAGTGGAAAAGGAAAAAAGCACAGCTGCTGCAGAAGAATAGGAGATAACTCAGATTTGCAGTGACTTTGTGATTTGGCCAGAGTACTAAACCCATTTCTCTTTAGACTTACTAAATCCACAGAAAATGTTTCAAGTCAGTGTCATTTTACTGATATTTCCCTCCAAAAAAAAAAAAATCACTGTATGCTGCAGATTCAGATCTGTTTTCAAAGGTTTCCAGCTTAACCCACATACACACTGACTCATGCACTGATTCAGTCCAACAGTCGAGGTTAGAGCATCTGTGAGCACCACACCGATCCAACATTAGTTCTTTCTCCTGCTGCTTCTCGCTGATGCGTTAAATGATATTAATCTATATTTCAATCGGCCTGCGTTTTTCTATCTCCTGTTTTGAGTTGTCTGAACTTGACTCTGAACGATCAGTGGGCCCACGTGCTGATCTGGGCAGACTGCTGGCAACAGATGGACATCTTAATCTCGTCCTCTTGATTCCAGCCTCCAACTGCACTTCTGGCATATTATTATGGTGCCTGTGCTGTTTAACAGAAACAGCAGCTAGATGGAGATGTGCACTTCCGAGAACAACGTAAGCATCAAAATAAGCTAATGAGGCTGCAAAACCTGACAAAATAGTAATATGTTGATTTTCAGTAACCAATGATTTCTTTGCCTTCATTTCTGATGATTCACTCAACCAATGCTTTATCTTCAGTTTGGGTGTTTTAGAATGTCAGTTTTTATTAGAACTCAGATGACAATATGAGGGTTGCACAGTGGTGCAGCAGGAAGGTCCATGGGTTCGCATCCCAGTCTGGAATCTTTCTGCATGGAGTTTGCATGTTCTCCCTGTGCATGCGTGGGTTCTCTCCGGGTACTCAGGCTTCCTCCCACAGTCCAAAAACATGACCGTCAGGTCAATTGGTCTGTCTAAATTGTCCTTAGGTGTGAGTGTGTGTGCATGTGTGTGCAAGGTTGTTTTTTCCTATGTGTCTTAGGGGTTGTAGGAACTAGTCGACTAGTCGACTTCACGGCTCTGTAGTGACTTTTTTTGCCTGTCATCGACTAGTCGCTGTCACGTGATAATGACTGAAAAGATGCAGTCCTCAGAAAAGACAGCAGGTGATGAGCCCCTGCGCGTCGGGAGGCGGAGGCGACGCGCTGTGCCAGAGAGTCGGTACTGACACCGGCGGTAAAACGGACATTTAACCAAACTGTGACCTTTTCCCTCTTGCAATTTTACCTTCCGCTCACCCCCATCCTAATCTTAACCAGTTTGCGCATGCAAAGCTCTGATCGTTGACGCGCTCCAGACATCTGCGTCCTGAGCACCGCCAAATCAGTTGTCACCACCTCAAAAACAAATTAAACACGCGATCGTTCATGTCGGCTCATTTCCTTTAATGTTTTCTGTCTGTTATTTGTGCCTGCTGCGTTTTGCTGCTGCGGAGCAAGGCGCATCACCTGTTTTGTTCTCCGGTGACGCACCCCCAAAATTCCACTATCTCCGCTCCGCTCCTGCACGAACTCCGCAGCAAAAACGGTCCCGTTGTAGTCGGCCGGCGAGCAGCGGTACTCCGCTGTTTTTGCGGTCGGTAGATCTTTTAGAACTGCAGTTGAAAGGTAACTCATGAGGTGAATATAAATGAAGCCAGGTAGCAGTTTTTCTTTAGGATTTAAACAGGTAGGACAGAAAAATACTCAAATAAAAACGAGTTAGTTTTTGTACCTGGTGGTTGCAACAAACAGACACCATTGAAGGTAATCAGAAGTGAGGAACAGAAAATGAAATAATTATTTTAATGTTTAGAGCAGCAGGAACTCTGAGAGGCTTCAGGCGCATCAGTGAGTTTGCGGCCGCTGCTCAGAGGGAGGGGGGAGAGGGCTGAAGTAGGATGCAGAAACTACCGTTGTTAAAAGAGATGTGTTAACTTAGAAAATGTGGGCGCAATTTTAATTCTCAAAAACTCCAGCAAACCTACCTGTTGTTGTATGTTTTCTGTGCCTTTTCTGGATAGCTGCATCGTTGGGTCCAAACCTCCTACTCAATGTGACAGACATACTATGCAAAACTCACTTTTTGCTTTCTTTTGTGCTGCTATGTGTGTCTCTGCCTCTATAAACACTCTAAATGTGGAAAACACAAAAGACCATTTGTTTTCTGTCAGTGTTCAGGTTTTGGAATTATCAGCTTAAAACAAACCGTTTTTAATGGTCTCCATTTGTGACATCACAAAAGGGGTAAATGCCATAGAAACACCTCACTTATCCAGGCTGGAGGAGCAGCGGCTTTACTCTGAGCCCCTCCCAGATATTGGAGCTTCTCAGCCAATAGCAGCCTGAATGAGGCGTTTGTGGGTGTGGCTGGCTCCAGCTTATTTTCTTATCTTGGCTTTCTGCCAGATTTATATTTGGTAGGCCTACATAACATGAAGCATAATACACAGCTTATAGCTGCTCTTTAAGTGAATGAGTGTGTTTCCACTTACTGCAAAGTGGCACGTCTTCCTCATGTCCTACAGAAGTGTAGTATTGCATTATACTGCAAAATGTATGCTTCTGGTCTATTTTTACCTGCTATGTTTCCAAAATGTGTCAAGCTTAGCAGTTCGATTGAAACAGACAGGAAGTCAAACACAGGAACTGTGGAAAACATCCAGAATCTTTCAAAATAAGACACGTGCAGATTTCCAGTTGCTTAACTGTAAAAAAAAAGGTCATTAACTGTGAAACCTTCATAAAACCAACAGAAAATAAACCACTGACCTTTTGGATATGTGCTGCAGTGTTTCTCCTAGCTTGTTATGTCCTGAACTTGTGAAATCATGCGTGATCTTGCAATTCTTTTGTGACTTTGTGACCCACTGAACTTGCAGGATCAGCTGCGTGGAACACGTCTAAAACGCTCCCAGTGAGAAGAGATGCACCACTGAGCTTGTGGGATAAAAGTGTTTATTACGTTGCGCACCATTTCCACATCCACTGAAGAGCACGGAGGATCTCTGGTATTGTTCTAGACTGGTTTAGATCTACAGATCTGTTCTGTGGAGTACCCCAAGGTTCTGTTTTGGGTCCACTGTTGTTTCTCCTCCCATCTAGATTACTGCAATACACTTTTTACACCTTTTAACAAAAAAGTCCTTGACCGCCTTCAGTTGGTCCAGAACTCTGCAGCGAGGCTCCTAACTGGAGCAAACAGAAGAGCACACATCACTCCTATTCTAATGTCTCTGCACTGGTTACCCGATAACTTTAGGTTCATTTTAGAATCCTGACTATAACTTTCAATGCTCTACGTGGTCAAGATCCTCCCTATATTACTGAACTGTTAAAGCCTTATGCTCCAACTCGAGCCCTCAGATCCACACACCAGAACCTTCTAGAAGTTCCAAAGATCAGATATAAAAGTCAAGGTGATTGCTCCTTCCAGACTGTTTGAAATGATCTTCCTTTATCCTTACGCAGCATTGACAGTCTGGACACTTTTTAAAAACAGCTAAAAATAATTTTATTTAAAGCTGCTTTTACCTAAATCTTGTGGTTATATATAAACTATATATAAACTATAAAAAGGTATAATTGTATTCATCCATCCATTTTCATCAGCTTATCCAGGGTCGGGAGCAGGGACACCCAGACTTCCCTCTCCCCAGCCACTTAGTCCAACTCCTCCTGGGGAATCCCAAGGTGTTCTCTGGCCAGCCAAGAAACCTAATACCTCCAACGTGTCTTGGGTCTTCCTATGGGTCTCCTCCCGGTTGGATGTGCCTGGAAAACCTCACCAGGGAGGCCAGAAGGCATCCTAACCAGGTACTCGAGCTACTGATGTGAAGGAGCAGTGGATCTTTTATGAGCCCCTCCCGGATGACCAAGCTTGTCACCCTGTAGAGAAAAATAATTTCTGCCGCTTCTGTGCATGATCTCGTTCTTTTGTCACTACTCAGAGCTTGTGAGCATAGGTGAGGGTTGGAACATAGATCGACCGGGAAATCGAGAGCTTTGCCCTCCAGCTAGGCTCGCTCATCACCATGACAGATTGGTATAATGCCCACATTACTGTAAGACCAAAACCGCCTTCATTGTGTTTATTTCTAATTTTTCTCTTTTTTTTTTCTTGCACCGCACCAAGTACCACAGCAATTTCCTAATGTTGTGATTTGCGCACATATGGCAATAAAACCCTTCTGATTCTGAAAAACAAGTCACGTTTCAACCCTTTAAGTTTCAAGTGACATGTCAACATGTCGCTTTCTAGTGCCCATTGCTGGTTGAATCATGCACTGGTACAACTAAAAGCAGAAGCCAAAATCTAAATAATATGAAGCAGTTTGAATAAAAAGTTTAATATTATCTTGCATTTGCATTGCAATACTATATATTAAATTATTACCTTCATTGTACAAAAGACAAATGCAAAAATGAAAATTGTCATAGCTTTATTTTTGGTGTGGCATTTAGATGGTTACGTGAGTTTTAAAATAAACGAGTAGAAATTTCTATAAAGAAATTATTTGACATCCTTTGGCAGATCAAAACCAAAGCAGTGCAGATCAGATTGCACTGAGTATCCGTGCCTCTATGGTGTCTGGCATTTACAACCCACAGAAAATATTACAGATGTTATTTGCATAAAATCAGAGGCACTACAGGTGCTGGCCAGTAAATTAGAATATCATCAAAAGGTTGAAAATATTTCAGTAATTCCATTCAAAACGTGAAACTTGTACATTATATTCATGCAATGCACACAGACCAATGTATTTCCGATGTTTATTACGTTTAATTTTGATATTTATAGGTGACAACCAATGAAAACATCAAATCTGGTATCTCAGAAAATTAGAATATTCTAAAGGCCAATGAAAAAATGTTTGTTTCTCTAATGTTGGCCAACTGAAAAGAATGAACATGAAAAGAATGTGCATGTATAGCACTCAATACTTAGTCGGGGCTCCTTTTGCCTCAATAACTGCAGTAATGCGGCGTGGCATGGACTCGATCAGTCTGTGGCACTGCTCAGGTGTTATGAGAGCCCAGGTTGCTCTGATAGTCGTCTTCAGCTCCTCTGCATTGTTGGGTCTAGCGTATTGCATCCTCCGCTTCACAATACCCCATAGATTTTCTATGGGGTTAAGGTCAGGCGAGTTTGCTGGCCAATCAAGGACAGGGATACCATGGTCCTTGAACCAGGTGCTGGTGGTTTTGGCACTGTGTGCAGGTGCCAAGTCCTGTTGAAAGGTGAAGTCTGCATCCCCATAAAGTTGGTCAGCAGCAGGAAGCATGAAGTGCTCTAAAACTTCCTGGTAGACGGCTGCATTGACCCTGGACCTCAGGAAACAGAGTGGGCCAACACCGGCAGATGACATGGCACCCCACACCATCACTGACGGTGGAAACTTTACACTGGACCTCATGCAACGTGGATTCTGTGCTTCTCCGCTCTTCCTCCAGACTCTGGGTCCTTGATTTCCAAAGGAAATGCAGAACTTGCTTTCATCAGAAAACATAACTTTGGACCACTCAGCATCAGTCCAGTCCTTTTTGTCCTTGGCCCAGGCGAGACGCTTCTTGCGCTGTTTCTTGTTCAAGAGTGGCTTGACACACGGAATGCGACACCTGAATCCCATGTCTTTCATGAGTCTCCTCGTGGTGGTTCTTGAAGCGCTGACTCCAGCTGCAGTCCACTCTTTGTGGATCTCCCCCACATTTTTGAATGGGTTTGTCGTCACAATTCTCTGCAGGGTGCGGTTATTCCTAGAGCTTGTACACTTTTTTCTACCACATTTTTTCCGTCCCTTCGCCTGTCTGTTAATGTGCTTGGACACAGAGCTCTGCGAACAGCCAGCTTCTTTAGCAATCACCTTTTGTGTCTTGCCCTCCTTGTGCAAGGTGTCAATGATTGTCTTTTGGACAGCTGTTAAGTCAGAAGTCTTCCCCATGATTGTGGTGCCTTCAAAACAAGACTGAGGGACCTTTTAAAGGCCTTTGCAGGTGTTTTGAGTAAATCAGCTGATTAGAGTGGCAGCAGGTGTCTTCTATATTCAGCCTTTTCAGAATATTCTAATTTTTTGAGATACCAAATTTGGAGTTTTCATTAGTTGTCACTTATGAATATCAAATTTAAATGTAATGAACATTGGAAATACATTGGTCTGTGTGCATTGCATGAATATAATGTACAAGTTTCACGTTTTGAATGGAATTACTGAAATATTTTCAACCTTTTGATGATATTCTAATTTACTGGCCAGCACCTGTATGCTTCAAATATTTCATTAGTTTATCTCCTGGGTTGATCATGTTTCTTTACACACAGCAGGAAACTGAGGATATTGAAAGCTAATGCAAAGGTTCATGCGTGAATATGGATGTTTTACAGCATCTTAGTAGGAAGTTTGCCTTTATTGGTTGAGCATGAGTATGTGCATGTCTTCAGCTGGTCTCTGAAGATTCATGATGGCTTGAATAAAACAGCATGAAGAGAAATAAAATTGTACTGCTTTTTGTATCATTTTGAAAACATTCTCCCATTGTTGAAGTCTGATTTTCTGCCCTTCCCAATGAAGCTGTTTTTCTGCAAGTGTGTGCACCTGGACGCTCCATTGTCCCCTGATTGAAATGATAACTACATCTAGCTCCCCATGCTGTAACTACTGGTCATGCTGAAGGTCTAAAGAAGAAAAATACTAAAACGAGATTAAAAATCAAGGTTGAGTGAATTAAAAAAATACCTAGATCAAAAAATTTCTATTTGGGACGTCACTCATGTCTGCAAAGATGTTAAATCTAAACAGAAGCAAGACAAGACGATAATTATCAGCACCAAGAAGTATATTCAGAAATGTGAATTTTAGTGCCTGGTGGTGGAAATGAGAATAAACTCAAGTTATTAGAAAAAACAAAATGTGAAACTTCCAGCTGCAAGTTGTTATGGTCGTCGTTGTCGTCTTCCTCCGCTTATTCGGGTCCGGGTCGTGGGGGCAGCATCCCAACTAGGGAGCTCCAGACCGTCCTCTCCCCAGCCACCTCCGCTAGCTCCTCCGGCAGGACCCCAAGGCGTTCCCGGACCAGATTGGAGATGTAACCTCTCCAACGTGTCCTGGGTCAACCCGGGGGCCTCCTGCCGGCAGGACATGCCCAAAACACCTTCCCAGGGAGGCATCCTGACCAGTTGCCCAAACCACCTCAACTGACTCCTTTCGATCCGGAGGAGCAGCGGTTCTACTCCGAGTCCCTCCTGAATGTCCGAGCTCCTCACCCTATCTCTAAGGCTGAGCCCGACCACCCTACGGAGGAAACTCATTTCGGCCGCTTGTATCCGCGATCTCGTTCTTTCAGTCATTACCCAAAGCTCATGACCATAGGTGAGGATTGGGACGTAGATCGACCGGTAAATCGAGAGCCTGGCTTTCTGGCTCAGCTCCCTCTTCACCACGACAGATCAGCTCAGCGTCCACATCACTGCAGACGCCGAACCAATCCGCCTGTCAATCTCCCGATCCCTCCTACCCTCACTTTTGAGCAAGACCCTAAGATACTTAAACTCCTCCACTTGAGGTAGGACCTCTCTCCCGACCCGGAGTTGGCAAACCACCCTTTTCCGGTCGAGAACCATGGTCTCAGATTTGGATGTGCTGATTCTCATCCCAGCCGCTTCACATTCAGCCGCAAACCCACCCAGCAAGAGCTGAAGGTCAGAGCTGGATGAAGCTAGGAGGACCACATCATCCGCAAAAAGCAGAGACGAGATTCTCCTGCCACCAAACTCGACACACTCCACACCACAGCCGTGCCTAGAAATTCTGTCCATAAAGGTAATGAACAGAACCGGTGACAAAGGGCTGCCCTGGCGGAGTCCAACCCTCACCGGGAACAGGTCTGACTTTCTACCGGCTATGCGGACCAAACTCACGCTCCTCTGGTAAAGGGACTGAATGGCCCTTAACAGAAAGCCACCCACCCCATACTCCTGGTGCATCCCCCACAGGGTGCCCCTAGGGACACGGTCATACGCCCTCTCCAAATCCGTAAAACACATGTGAATTGGTTGGGCAAACTCCCATGCCCCCTCCATCACCCTTGCAAGGGTATAGAGCTGGTCCACAGTTCCACGTGCAGAACGAAAACCACGTTGCTCGTCTTCAATCTGAGATTCCACTATCGATCAGACCCTCCTCTCCAGTACCTTGGAGTAGACCTTTCCAGGGAGGCTGAGGAGTGTGATCCCCTTATAGTTGGAACACACCCTCAGATCACCCTTCTTAAAGATGGGGACCACCACCCCGGTCTGCCACTCCACAGGAACTGCCCCGATGACCGCGCAATGTTGCAGAGACGTGTCAACCACGACAGCCCTAAAACATCCATAGCCTTGAGATACCCAGGACGAATCTCATCCACCCCCGAGGCTCTGCCGCTGTGTAGCTGTTTGACTACCTCAGCAACTTCTGCCCCCGAGATTGGACAGTCTATCCCCAGGTCTCCCGGCTCTGGTTCCTCCTCGAAATGCGCATAGGTGGGATTGAGGAACTCCTCAAAGTATTCCTTCCACCGTCTGACTATAGTCCCAGTTGACATCAGCAGCTCCCCATCCCCACTGTAAACAGAGTGAGCGAGTTGCCGCCTTCCTCTCCTGAGGCGCCGGACAGTTTGCCAGAACCTCTTTGGAGCCGATTGATAGTCTCTCCATGGCCTCACCAAACTCCTCCCACGCCCGAGATTTTGCCTCGGCAACAGCCACTGCTGCACCCCGTTTGGCTATCCGGTACCTGTCTGCTGCCTCCGGAGCCCCACAGACCAGCCACGCCCTGTAGGCAAGTTGTTATAGCAATTCTGCAAACAAGCTAGGCTTCCAACTCAAACAGTCACCAGAGGAAACTAAATGGAGCTAAACACCAGTCGCCGTTTTCTAGGTCCAAACATCTTTTGTTGTCCGTGACTTCATATGGCGATTTTTTTGTTGGGACTCAGGTAGTTTGTCCTAAAGTTGAAGTGGTAGAAGCTGGCTGTTTCTCCTTATATTGAGTGGAGAACCACTCACACCAGTGGTGTTCTGTTGCAAAAGACATGAGCCCATGAAGGACCCAGGGACGTGCGGAGGGGCAGCAAGACCAAAAATTGGACACGCTGACATGGAAACAATGAGCCAACAAGAGACACAGAACTGAAGGGGTTTAAATACATGAGGGCTGGGAGCTTGGGTGATTGGAAAACGAGAGGCAGGTGGGAGCAATTAACAAAGACACATGACTGAACTGAATGGGGAGACAGGACAGGGTGTGACAACCTGGGTGCAGTTTGACACTGTAACAGCATATGCTGCGATCACACGATACAAAACACATTAAGATAGAGCAACAAGCATTAGCTAATGCCACCCAACACAGGAGGGAGAGTACTTACAATCACTGCTTGCAGTTGGGGTTGCGTGGGCAGCATCACTTTGAATGTGTCTGGATTTGATTTTGGAAAAAGGACTGATATGGATTGCAAACTTGTACTTGGGATTTCTTATTGTATTTTAAATGGTTAAATGTCTGTTTTATTGTTGTGATTTGTATTGGTGTACAGCGCTTTGGTTGTCCGTTTTGGGCATGTGAAAGCGCTTTATAAATAAAGTTGATTTGATTTTTGATTTGACATCTGATATAAAAACAACTGAAGGCACTGAAAGCAGCATATCAATCAGAATATCACTGCTGATTTATGTGCAAATAATCTGTCTATGAATATTTTTGTGTGGTTGCCTATTGACTAAAAGTGTGGCAAGAAGCTGGCTGTTGGTGTTGACAGCTGCATTCATATTAATGCTGGGGAGCAGGAAAACTGATGCTGTCGCTCAGACTCTCACTGTATGAAAACTACATGTGAAAAGTGAGCGTCCAGGGTCTCATGTCAGAGTTATGACGAGTTAATATGAGTTTGAGATGCGGAAATGCAATAAAGGTTGACAATAGAAAAAAGACAATCTGGGAAACTCTGGTGTTCAGAGGTGGACACATTTTCCAGCTGTTGGAATGTTGGCTCACTGCTGACACGTTCCAGCACCATGTTCAGAGAAAAATTTCTACAAAGTGTTTTTACAACAGTATTTGCCGTTAGAACATCGTCTGGGCTCAGAATCAGCTGCTTGACTTGTCAAGTCCGCCATTTTACACAGTCCCGACCTAGCCTTGCTGAGCGGACCTTTTAGCACAATAGTGCCCTCTAGTGGCTGGTAGATGTAAACATAAGCACAATGTTGTGGCTGACGGAATAAAAAGATTTATTATTTATCTTTTTAAATATAGGTTTAAAAGGAGAAACTGTACATGTATTCTGCTCACCTCTGAATGCCTTGTGGAGGTATTAATTTTTTAATTATAGCTTTTTATTAAAATGTTCCATATTCAAACCTTAACACACTGATCGACTTCAACAAAAAAAAAAAACAGTAAATAAGAAATCACTTCTTTCCAACCTTCATCTCAGTCTCACCTGAGTAAACACAAGTGTCATGATGTGTGCCTAACAGGCCACCGCACGGGGCACGTGGGACAGAGACAGACAGAGAGAGAGAAGCCATTGTTGTTTGTATTGGAGGATTATTACACATTAAACACGGTTAACTTCTGAGGTGTTTCATTCTTCATTATTGCCGAACACGACATGGTGTCAGAAGTGGGCGAATCCATACCTGCATGAAGAGACATGGCTAAGTTCGGACCACCAGAACAATTTGATTTTTCACGGCCAGCGGAATGGACAATATGGCGCCGCCGCTTCGACCGCTACAGAATAGCTTCAAAGCTCGACAAGGACAGCGGCAAGGTTCAAGTAAATACCCTTCTCTACGCCATGGGTAAGGACGCAGAAGCCATATATGATTCATTCGTATTTACTGACAGCGAGGAGGAAAGAGACGACGAGGATGAAGAGGGAGGAGCCGGAATTAACTCGAAGCTGGATTACTCCAAAGTCATGTAAAAGTTCAGTGACCATTTTGTACCGAAACGAAATGTGATTCATGACCGGGTGTGTTTTTACAAGCGAGTCCAGAAGCCGGACGAATCAGTAGAGGCGTTCATGAGAAGTTTATACGAACTGGCTCAGTACTGTGAATTTGGAGGCATGAAAGACGAACAAATCAGAGACAGAATAGTGATCGGCATATCAGACAGCGAGGTATCTCAGAAACTACAGCTAGAAGCTAACCTCACACTAGAAAAAGCGATCCAAATAGCTAGACAGAATGAACAGATAAAACAGCAAGACAATAGCATGCGAGCTGACTGTGCGTTGGATGCAGTTAACGGAGGCGGACGGCAGCCTCATGACAGGAAGGCAGCTGCATACAGCCAGCGAGGGAGAGCTGAGGACTGGGAGCGGAGCACTACGAGCTGCACGCGATGTAAAAAGCAACATGGAAAAATGCAGCCATGTCCTGCTAGAAACAAAAGATGCAGAAGGTGCAACAGAGTCGGACATTTTGAAGTGGCATGTTTTACAAAAACACTGAAAGAAGTGTCAACCGTGCCCAGAGAAATGGACACGGATGACCAGTTTTTCCTGGGAGCCATAGGTAAAGACGTCATTGAGCAGTTTAGCAGAGAGTGGCTGATAAACTTACCTGTGAACGGCAGCACCGTAGAGTTCAAAATTGATACCGGAGCCGACATCACGGTTATGTCACAGAGTGAATTTCACAAGCTACAACACTGCCCCCGCCTGGTCGCACAGAGAAAATCACCTTACATCACAAGCCCAGGAGGAAAGGTGCACTGTACAGGGAAGTTCTTGGCCTCAAGCCAGCATAAAGGGCATAAATACAAATTTTGGATTACAGTTATCACTGGACCCTATGCACACAATCTTTTAAGTAGGAGCGTAGCAAGGAAGATGGGTCTAGTCAAACGTGTCAACGGCTTAAACACAGAACTGTTGGAGGATGTTTTTGGGGATGTTGGTCTGCTCAAATGTGACCCAGTGAAAATTGAACTGAAAGCTAATGCTGATCCCTATTCTCTAACAACACCAAGAAGAGTACCCTTTCCCCTTTTGCCTAAAGTTGAAGCTGAGATAAAGCGCATGCTTGAAAGTGGAATAATTGAGGAGGTCACAGAACCCACTGATTGGTGTGCCCCGATGGTACCTGTTGAAAAGAAGAACAGGGAAAGAGTCAGGATATGTGTCGACCTAAAACGTTTAAACAGTGCAGTCAAACGTGAAAGGTACATGCTACCTACTCTGGAGGATATAGCCCCCAAGCTCGCAGGAGCCAAAATATTCTCAACATTGGACGCGTCGTGTGGGTTTTGGCAGATCCCTTTGGAAGAGAGTAGCAGAAAACTTACTACTTTCATCACGCCATTGGGAAGGTTCTGCTTCAAGCGTCTACCCTTTGAGATTACGTCCGCACCCGAAATTTTTCAGAGACTGATGTCAGAACTACTGAGCGGCCATGATGGAGTAGTGATGGATGATATACGGGTTTTTGGAGCATCAAAAGAAGAACACAATGAACGTCTGAGCAGAGTCCTGAAAACAATCAAAGCAAGTAGGCTTAAACTGAACAAGCAAAAGTGCCATTTTGCCAAGCCAGAAATACGATACTTTGGACACATCATCAGTGCTGAGGGAATGAGACCAGACCCAGACAAAGTCAAGGCCATCACCAACATGCCAAGCCCTACAAATGTGGAAGAACTTCGCCAGGTGCTGGGCCTCATCAATTATGTGGGCCGGTTTATTCCAGATCTCTCATCCAAGCTGCATGCGATCACTGAGCTGCTCAAGAAAGACAACAGATGGATTTGGGACCATGCACAAGAACAAGCTTTCAGAGAGGTAAAGGCCATGCTTGTGTCAGCACCAGCACTTGTGTACTACGACCCAAACCGTGAGACTGTTGTCAGTGCAGATGCCAGCAGTTTTGGCTTAGGAGCGACATTACTGCAGGTTCATGAGGACAAGTTAAAGCCTGTAGCTTTCTGTTCCCGCACACTAACAGACACAGAGAAGAGATACTCACAAATAGAAAAAGAGTGTTTAGCTGGGGTGTGGGCCTGTGAGAGGTTTGCACGTTATGTTCAAGGCATGGACAGTTTTCGGCTGCAAACAGATCACAAACCATTAGTTCCTTTGATAAACACATACGACTTGGACAAGGCTCCACCCAGAGTGCAAAGACTACTAATGCGTCTTCTGAGGTTTCAGGTGGTGGCAGAGCACGTGCCGGGCAAACAAATGGTCATCGCGGACGCCCTCTCTAGGAACCCGCTGAACAACTCGGATGACAGCATCGACAGCACGTGCAAAGAGGTACAAGTTTATCTGCAATCTATTCTGTCAAATGCGCCGGCGTCGCCACAAAGGCTGGAAGAAATCAGATCAGCAACACAACAGGATGAGGAGTTAACAAGAGTCATCAGCCTCATACACAAGGGTTGGCCACCAAAACACTCACTACATCTTGCATTGCATGGCTATTTTCCAGCACGATCACAACTCTCAGAGGTTGATGGACTAGTATTGTATCAGGACAGACTAGTCATCCCTGCAGCTCTGAGGCCCGACGTTTTGAACCGCATTCACGAGGGACATCAAGGGTTAACAAAGTGCAGAGCCAGAGCAAAAATGTCGGTGTGGTGGCCTCGCATCAGCAAAGATATCGCACAGGTTGTAAATACATGCAAGTTCTGCATTCAAAACAAGCCTTCACAAAGACATGAGCCGCTGCTCACTTCACCCCTACCAGATGGACCCTGGCAGCGGATTGCAGCTGACCTGTGTGAGTTCGAGAAGCAAAATTACCTGATTGTGACTGACTACTATTCCAGAGACATCGAAATTGGCCGCCTGCCAAGCACCACGAGCAGACAGGTCATTGGCCGATTGAAAAGTATGTTTGTACGATGGGGCATACCACTGGAGTTGGTCAGCGACAACGCAACACAATTCACTTCAGATGAGTTCAAGCAGTTCTGTGGGGAGTATGGATTCAATCACATAACCTCAAGCCCACATTTTCCCCAAGCAAATGGTGCTGCAGAACGTGCTGTTCAGACAGCAAAACACATCCTAAAGCAAGCAGACCCACATTTGGCTCTGATGTGTTACAGAGCGACCCCAAGTACTGCAACGGGAGTGAGCCCAGCAAAGATCATGACGGGAAGACACATTAGAACAACGCTACCAATGCTCAGAGACAAAATGCGGAGCAAACCTGAGAATAAACAAGACATTCTGCAGAAGGACACCCAAACTAAATCATCCTACAGGTACTTCCATGACCGACACCACTCAGCTCGACCTCTACCTGAGTTATTTCCTGGACAGAACGTCAGAGTAAAGTTGGATGGAGAAAAGGAGTGGAAAACTTCAGCAAGGGTCCTTAGCAAATGCGATCAGCCACGTTCATATATTGTGAAAATGGACAATGGGACAGTAACACGCAGAAACAGGAGACACCTACAACCTGTTCCAGATGACACCGCACCACAGGAAATGCAACCAGTGGGCACACCAGCCAAACAGCCCAGCAGCCCACCTCGAGCCGTCCCGGGTGACCAAAGTGTGCTGGATTCAGGACAAACGGTTAAAACTGAAGAACCACCACAGCATGCTACACCAAGGAAGGTAGTGCATGTGACCAGCAGGGGTAGACCGATAAGAGTCCCTCATAGGTACAGAGAGTAACACTGTATTAGTTCAAAAGAAGAAGAGAAAAAAAAAACATGTTGTGGAATGCCATCGTTCTGACTTACTGAATGTTATTTGAATAAGTGTTAGATTCGAGTTATGTATCGTACGAAAAAAAAGAAAGAAAAGGTTTTGGTATGCTCGTTTCAAGAATAAGGTTAGTACCAGAAGAGTTGAGTGTTAAAGTGTTCTATTAATGGTGTTTTATTAATGCTAGTTTCGTGAGAGGGGAGATGTCATGATGTGTGCCTAACAGGCCACCGCACGGGGCACGTGGGACAGAGACAGACAGAGAGAGAGAAGCCATTGTTGTTTGTATCGGAGGATTATTACACATTAAACACGGTTAACTTCTGAGGTGTTTCATTCTTCATTATTGCCGAACACGACAACAAGCAACATTTTAACCCTTGTTTTACAGAGTTTGTACAGGTCAAGATGTGTTAGAAATATATATATATATGTCTAAGGTCATCTCACCACTGTGACTCCAGTGTTACAATAAATGGGTTTGCTATTCATCTGAGTGAAGAAAGACAAGATAAAAGCAGGACATTTACCGGATAAGGTCACGACTGCTGCCTCTGAATACTGCATACCAGCACTTTGTGAAGTTTGTGACCTTCATCGAATGAAGAGTATGGTGGCCCATTCAGAAACAACACAAACAGGGTTTAAATATAACCTGGAAGACGTGCAGCACTTTTCTCCAACAGCAGCTTGAATCTGTGGCAGATGGATTTACATCAAAGATGGTCAGTTTTTGTCTAAATAATCTACAAATAAACAAGAAAGTGGAAAATGTTTTTAAATGAAACACCAGCAGGAAAAAAAGAGATGTTTTTCTCCCATTGAAGAAGAAATGAGACTATTAATGATAGGATCTTTGAATCAAATCAAATCAAACTTTATTTATAAGCACTTTTCATACCAAAAATGTAACTCAAAGTGATTTACAGATTAAAAAGACCTCACATATCCCACAAATGTCATTGACAATTAAATCCCCTCCCCCCAACACACTGACACACAAGCACCCACGCACATACGCACGCACGCACACACACATATGCACACACAACACAGTTGAGAACATAACTGAGAAGAACATTTTTCACCCTTTTCTGAGGTTTCGTCACGGGACTATAGGGTGGGAAACCCAGACTTCTGTTTCCATGGTGGCTGTCCAGCTACCAAAGCAATTCCCAGACTAGAAAGGAGATCCACACTGCCTGGTCAAAAAAAAAGTCACAAACTCGGTATAATCCCTCCAGTAAATTCTAGGTTAGCCTCAGATCTCTTTCCAGTGGAATGTTTCCAGAAATCCTCCAAAGGAGGCATCCTGTCGATGCTTGAACCAGCTTAGCTGACTCCCTCTGATGCAGAAGAGCAGCGGTTTTATGGAAGCTCCTCACCCTGACTCGGCTGAGCACGCCCACACTACAAAGGAAGCTCCGGCTAGGATTTCCTTTTTTTAAATAAATATTTTATGACTGTAGACTAGTTTTAGAGTGCTTCTTATGTAGCTCAAAAGATAAACCCCATTTTGCTCCCCTCCCTCCTCCCTTCTTCAGTTAAATTGAAGTGAACATTAATTCATTGCAGGTCGAGTTAGCATTCAAGCTAGCGGCGTATTAGACTATGGTAACTGCAGCGCACAACAATTATCTGCACTATTAATTATTTTATTTAGATAAAAATTTGGTCACAATTTATTAAAACACAATAAATGTGTTAGTATTTACTTGCATGTCCAAAAGAAACTTTGCCAACTCATTACTGTATTTGTATATGCCTTCTTAGGACTCTGCAACCCCCTCAAGGCACTTTACAACACAATCAGTCCTCTACTAATTCACACACATTCACACACTGGCGATGAGCTATAATGTAGCCACAGCTGCCCTGGAGCGCGCACTGATGGAAGCAAGACCTCCAAACACAGGTGCCACCGGTCCCTCCGATCACCACCAGCAGGCAAGCGGGTTGAGTGTCTTGCCCAAGGACACAAAAGCAGCATTCTCTGGTGGTTGCTGGGATTGGACCTACAACCTTTTGATTACTGGACAACCTGCTCTACCTCCTGAGCTACTACTGGCCCTCAGTCAGTTTTGAGCCCTTGTGGATCACAAAGCTCCCTTTATCTTTTGAAAGGGTCTTCAATGTAAATTTGACTCGACAGTCGTAGACGTCTTGCGAACAGTTTTGCAGAAAGATTTTTCAATTATTTAAATTGTCTTTGAGACGCAGAAGGCAGTTGAGTAATCAGTTACGTTCCATATTTCTGTTGATAGCTCCAGTATAAACCTCCACCATCTTGTGGCGTAATCCTGCAATGCATGCTGGGAACTTGGGTGCATTCTCGTTGACTGACAGCTCCCTCTTGTGGATATGCAAATCTATCGGTCAACGCTCTGGTCTCGCATGATGGATTCATTTTGCTGTAGAAGTCAGAGCAAGGACTTAGGGGGACCATATGAAATATTACCTTCTTTATATCAAGATATCGAGAGTCAAACTTAAACATTTGTTTAGCTCCCTAAAAGTTTTTTTTAACTATGTTCACCAGCAGGGAAGATAAAAGAAAACAGCATGGCAGTTTTCCCATCCGTTCACCTTTTGGACTCGGATGCATCAACCCACACACACAAACTAAAATGCCAGCTACTGTTTTTTATTGGTCAAACAAACATTTTGGGACTCGTGTGTGGAAAATAAAGACACCAAGCAGAAATATTTATTTTAAAATAAGTCTAAATCCCATTAGGTTCCAATTAGAATCACAGTCCAGCTAGGAGTCACTGCTTCAATAACTATAAATGGTTTTACATATTTTTCACCAGAATGCACAAGTCAAACTGTCATCAGTCTCACTGCCCCCCTAACAATGTCTCGCACAGTGGGGAGACGTGTTAAGGCAGTAAAATGAGATATTCTTGGAGGCATCAAGAAAAAGATTACTTGTATTTCAGCTGTGGTGCTTCTTTGATCTCTGTGGCAGTCTTCCTGCGCAGCCTTGAGGCACTTTATGATTTTCTGATATGAATTTGCAGCTTAACTCGACTCAAGATCATCTAAATATGACATTCGCTCAGTCTAACGTAGATTGGTGGCAACTAGAACAGATTAGCAGATTTTCAGTTCAGCATAATCCATTTTCTTTCCTCCTTACTTGGAAATAAAATGCTGCTGAGCCTCAGAATAAAAATAGAGCCATTTCATCTCAATCTGCTGTCACATAAAAGGTGATGCTCACGACCCGGCATATAAATGCTTATCTCCTGTAAACACGTCTGATCGGAGTCTGACTTTATTCTTTGCAGCTTGATAGATGAGGATCTTAGCTTGTTCAGCTGGTGCTGAATGACTCATCCGTGTGTGTGTGTGTGTGTGTGTGTGTGTGTGTGTGTGTGTGTGTGTGTTTACAATTGCCAGCTTCACAAAGGAAAGCATAATCACACGCTCACACACTCTCTCTGCGCCTCTCCTTTAACACCGTAAAGTGAATGGTATGCACTCACACCACCTGTACAGAGTACACCTAAAGCCTGAGCCAGCAGGAAGCAAGTGGTTTAAATGTTTTTGTGTTGTGCGGTTCTGCGGAGAGATGCAAGGAAAGGAATGTTGTACTTTCTGACAAGAGTGACCAGAGGCTCAGATGGAAAAGCAGAAAAAAATTACAGTCTCAAAGTATTTGCATGCACAGCAAACACATCTCAGGCCATTTGACTTCAAGCTAATTTCACTTTTGCTCACTTCTTTTCCACATTAGCTCTGAATATGTGGTGCATGCAGATGAGGGATGGAACAACTCCGATAGGTTTAGAAATGTGATGTGAGGTGTTTATGTGCAGCTAATTTCAAATGTTTAAAAAAAGGTTGCCTGACTGATTTGTTTTCACATTTCTCTCTTCTTTGCCACTTTGTCTTTTTGTTTTCTGGTCAGACTGGTTCACACTAATAAGAAAATGGATTCAATCAACACTTTTCTGACATTTCCCTCATATTTTGAGCAACTTTCAAGGATGCCTTCTTTCATAGGGAGGACATTTGATTTATTTGTTGTGTTGCTTGGTTTGTTTTGGCTTTGGCATCTTTTGCTAGCTTACTTTTGAGGGTACAAAAAAAAAGAAATAGCCATCTGCCACATGTCTTTGTATTTGTCCTTGCATCATTTTGGCTTTGGTCCCTTCTTCATATCTGCCATGGCCACACTTTGTCCTCAGTCAGGCCTTGGCTCTCTCTTTACTCATCATGGGTCGGCTTCATCCTTGTCTAGGTCCTCTTTTGTAATTGCTTTGGTCTTACATCATTTCTTGCCTTAGCTCTGCTTTGTCCTTTCCTTGGCTCAACATCCAACTTGTCTTGGTTTTGCTCGGCCTTACTCACTCTGGCCCTACTTGGTCCTTGCTATGCTATCACCCTATTATTAAAACTAAAGTGGCTAATCTGTCAAAAATAAATAAAAATAAAAAAGAGGCCAAGACTTCCTTCTCCCGAGCCACTTGGGCCAGTTCCTCCAAGGGAAGCGTTCCCAGGCCAGCGGAGAAAGTCTCCCCAACGTGTCCTGGGTCTTCCTTTAGGTCCTCCCAGTTGGACATGCACGGAAAAGCTCACCAAGGCATCCAGGAGGCATCCTAACTAGATGCCCGAGCCACCTCAACAGGCTCCTCTTGATGTGGAGGAGCAGCTGGTCTACTCCGAGCCGAGCCCCTCCCAAATAACTGAGCTTCTTACTCTATCTCTAAGGGAAAGCCCAGACACCCTGCGGAGAAAACTCATTTGGCCAATCGCATCTTATTGTTATGGTCATTACCCAAAACCTGTGACCATAGTTGAGGGTAGGAACGCATCGGGTCTGAAACCCGCCTGCCTTAGAATAAGGTCGCTAACACCCACTTTCTCCGAGTTGCAAGTATAGAGTCTCCATCTGGTCCCACATCATACTCACTGTTGTCCTGCATACATTTCTTTGAAGGTGAGGTTCACTGAGAGAGAGACCCTTTAACCCTCTCAGACTCAAAATAAGTTTTGATAAAAGGACGAACAACTAAGTCCTTCAGGGGTACTTCTGATTTAAAAAACGCTCATGAAATACATATGTGGAGTAACCAGGTAGGTAGGTTTTAACACTGCAAATCTTCAACGCCTGCCTCCAGAGGGTTAATACTTGTTATTTTTTTACCCTCCCACTATCCTAATGGATGTGACCCGCAAGGAAAGTTGACCATTGAGCAGGGTTGATGGTTTATCCCTTGGTTCCATGTGGCAGGGGTGAGGAGTGAGCACCACCTCACCCCTGTTACGTGGACCTCAAGGGATAAACCACCAAACCAGCTCATTGGTCAACTTTCCTCACGGGGTCACCCATAAAGACAGTGGCAGGGTTAAATAAAATGGGTCACTTTGAGTTGCACATGTATGATGTGAAAATGTTTCTCTACCCTTATTACTTGTATTAGCTGCAGAAACAAAATAAGACAAGGAAAAGCTCGGTTCAGAAAAAGTCACACAGACTTACGTCACACTGTGAAATTAGAAGAGGTGTGACCAAGTCACTGCTTTGCAATTCACAAGTAAGTCACAAGTCTTTCCAGTCAAGTCTCGAGTCAAGTCCCAGTCAAGTCCAAAGTCAATGATGTGGAAGTCCAAGTCAAGTCCAAGTCCTTAACTTTGAATTTTCAAGTCATCTGTCAAACTTCAATTTAATGACAATGATAATAAATAAATTCCAGAAATAAAGTTTCTTAAAGCTTCATTTATTTGCTCAAACAGCAGAAAGTGCAACTGAAACTGATTATAAACAAAGTGCTGTTGCATTTAGCAGAACAAGATCAAACCCAGAACTAAGAATGATTCATGATTTTTGTCCATGTCGTGCCACTTTGTGCTAAAATATCAAATATGATCAAGTCATCATCAAATCAACAGATGCAAGTCGATTCAAGTCGCAAGTCATTGGCATTCAAGTTAGAGTCAAGTCGTAAGTCTTTATAAATTTTATCAAGTCAAGTCAGAAGTCATTAAAATAATGACTCAAGTCCAAGTCATGTGACTCGATTACACACCTCTGTAAATTAGCGTTCATGGCCTATTCATTCATCGCGGAAGGCTGCATTGACTTTGCAGCAAGTAGAGAGCAGAGTGTGTCTTGGCAAATAGATGTTAGTAATTAGCATTAGCAACTCCACAACATGATGGAGCACCTTTGGACTATATTATGGAGATAAAATGTCAGCGTTGCATTTTTTTAACCAAAGAAGGAAAAGTGAACAAAGGCAGCAGAAGAGCTGTGCTGCTGTTAGCCAATCAGAGGCAAGATGTTTGCATGTTATAAATATTAATGAGTAAAATTAGAAATCCTGTCGTTTTGCATTGATCCACTTCTTTGACTAAATTCTACCCCCTGAAGTAGGAGCACCAGTGCCTTTTTCCACAAAATCTGACTCACAAGGCATTCATTCATATTAGAAACCACAGTAAGTTTATTGAAACAAGTGTGTGACTCATTTCACCCACGGGAGCCCTATTGGTCATCTGTGTGTCATTTACAATAAAAAGTGTGAAATGTCTTCTGCACAACAATACCAACAACCAATGGATTCAATCATTTCTTAAAAGCAATTTGCAAGCTCACACAGTTTTTACAAAAATGTGATATTATTATTTATTTGTGTAGTCATCAACATTCTAATTAGTGGGAAAATGGTAGCTATTGGGAGCCAGCTATTGTATTCCACTCCAAAGCTAACCGCTTTTAAATCAGCCCAGTTTATCAGAATTTCTTTAATGTTTCATTTTTATTATTTGTGTGTATTTTCTAAAGCTTTTATTCCTGTTAATGTCTCTGCTTGCAGTTCATAAAACGTTTGACATATTTTAAATTAAAGAAAAAAATTAATGGGGTCAAATTTCATTCAAATTGAGGCAGATTTGTTTTTAAAAACTCTAGAAATATTATTCAATTGGGATTTAATAATATATGGATCTCCTCTGATTCACACTGAATCAAGTTTCTTATAATTGTTCAGCTTAAACTTCATGAACTGACGCCCTTTATAGATCATACAGACTAATAACTGTGGGACAGCGACTGGAGAAGGTGACATATTTTTTTTTAATGGAAGTCAGTCAGGGAATAAAATGAGCTGAAATTACCGAACATCACATCAAAGATGTGATTTTATTCCCCTAAACTTCATATCAAGTCTGTTTATGATGGCAGGAGAGATGAAGAGAGCAATAATGACATGCAACAGAGCACCAGATGCATCGTTACAGAAATACACAAAATGATCTCATAACTGGCAACAAAACAGAGGAATTATACAAACAGATCTTTACTTGTAACGCCTCATTGCATCATTTTCTCTACATTAGACCTTAAATACTTATTTGCTTAACTCTGGCCCAAAGCTAAACACTCCCACTTGTGTCTTATCTAATGTCCTACGTGAAAGATGCTCCATGCTTGCAGAGAAGATTACAAAGGTCAACGATGAGTTGAGCGGTTATTAAAACCCGCTGAAGAACAAACAGAGTGATAGTACTTAATCATAGCTTCAGAGTAGCTGTAGCAAAAATATGTTCTACTTTGTGTTGGAACTAAAGGAGGTGGTTGAGGAGAAAGTATCTGTGGGGGAGAAACAAAGTGCTGTGATGAGCACTTGTATTTGAAAGCAATTTCATAGTCGTCTCTAAAGTTACCCTTCAACGTTTTCTACTAAAGGAGGAAAAAAGTAAAAAAAAAAAATAGAAGAAAAAAAAGAACCAAAAATTAGCATATTTCTGTTTCAGTTTTAGGGCATCTTATGTTTGCCAAATCAGTCTTACTTGTTGGACAAAAAGATTTTATGTGCATAAATGCAGAACGTTTGTCACATGAGCATTTAAAAGAACATACTTAAGGGGTTGAATTTTAAGGCTCATTTATTTTGATTCATTTGCCATTCATGCACATTTATTTGCATGCTCTAATCTCATTTTGGTTTTTGCAGCTTTACCCAGAACTAAAGATTTAGCTGCTTGCTCAAACAAAGCCGCAGGAAAAAAGCTTCTTTGCAGATTCTTTAGTTAATGTAGGTCAGAAAATAAAGCTTCAGCCACAAACCATTACCTGACTATAAGAAGAATCTTTTTGAAGCTATTTAAGTTCGTTTTATTAGGCATCTGACTGTAAAAGGAGTTACATGAAATTGTTTCAGCTCCTTACCTTAATTAATATTCTGCTGTTTGGTCAAACACAGGTCAAAGGTCGACTGTTAGAGCAGACATACCCACTTTGACATATCCCACAGGACTTGTAAATCAAAACTTATAACATTTTTAATGCACTGTTTTATTTTTTACTTTGATCTAAATCAAACTGCAATCCGTAAAACTGAACAACGGTTTACAGTGAATTATTTATTTATTTATTTATTCCCCGTGTACTGTCTGGCTGTGAAGCAAACAGAATTGATGTCTGAATGCTGGTGACAAGCCTTACAGATTTACTCTCAGGTGGAGCATCAAAGCTTCTGCTTTCAAAGTCAAGCCTGATACTTAAAACTTTATTGTTATTGTTTTTGAATGCTTTGTAATTCCGACCAGACACGGAGTCAGAGGTGAAAGAGAAAGGAAAAGACAAAAGGTGGGGGTTTCCACAAAAATAAACAATAATGAACAAGAGTCTGCTTCTAGACCTGCAGAAAGAGAAAGAATAGAAAAAAATGGGACACACAACAATACATCAGGAGCAAGCTATCACTGTGTCAGCCTGATGAGGAAATATAAAATCAACATTGTTTAACTGAACAATCACACGATAATAAATCACAGTGCATTTAGTGGCAACGACAGCCTTGAGACATGTGTTGAACGTGCCCAAGTCCATACTTATGAGAGCACCATGTGAGCACCTGTGTGTGTACATGCACTTGTTTATGTAAGGTTTCTCTATAGGAGCGTCCAATAGAGAGTGTGAGGGGCCACAGATCTGCCCCCCAAAGATGTGTAGGAGACGGGGGGAGCTCCAAGTCCCAGAGATCCAGGCGCTGCCCCAGAGCACAGGAACCCCAAGGAGACTGCAACCAGAAAGGCCCCCGCCCCCCTCAAGAGGCACAGAGGATCGTCCCGGGGCGCCACAACCAGCAGCCGGCAGAGCCCCGGGAGATATCAGCGGCAAGCCCACAGGTCTGCCCGCAGCCTCCCACCCCCTAGCTGGCCGAGCCCGGGACCCAGCGACCCGGGACCCAGGGGCGACCTCCCCTGCCGGGGACCAAGCAGAGTCCAGGGACCCAGACCCCACCAGACAGCCACCGGGATTGATCAGGTAGACGCCAAAAATCTTAAACCCCCAGACCCGGGAGCCACGAACACTCAGGCAGACCAAGGCACCACACCCCACACCAGGTGTGGCAGGGGGAGGGGAGACGACGATCTAAATCATCAAAAGAAGTCCCAGGAGAAGAGAGGAGTCAAAGGCCCCACCTGACATATACAATCATACACAAACACAGTCACACACTCCCTCCCTCATGCTCACACATGCACATACAACCAAAGACTTACAAAAATGCATGCCGGACACCCACTCATGCTCCCCATACACACCCTATTAACTCTGGTCCCGGTACTGCTGCACGTGGGGTACAACCATTACGGTTCCCAGAGTTCAACCCTTTCTGCTGGGATGCTGATGAGCAGGCTCCCCCGCCCAACGCTGAGCACAGCAACCCACCACCCCAGACCCCAACCGGATGGCCAGATCTCCCTCCTAGCATCCAGCCCCAGGAAGCCAAGCAACAACAGAGGTGTGCTAAAGTGAATATTTTTGACATTCATTAGTTTCATTAGATTGCATCCATCTAATATTTGTTCATTCTTTGTTATTCTGCCACTTGTTTGTGTCTGGTTTGCAGGGGTAGCAGCTCCGGCAGAGCCTCCACCATCTCCATTGGTGGGATACCCAGGTGTTCCCTGGCCAGCCTGGAGATATGATTCCTTTAACGTGTCCTCAGTTGACCCAGGCACCTTCATTCTGGCTACAGGAAATACCTAAAACAGCTCTTCTTCCTGGGAAGCATCCAGGAAGCATATCCTAATCAAATGCCCAACCCACCTCAGCTGGCTTATCCAGATGTAGAGGAGCAGCGGCTCTACTCTGAGCTCCCCATGGATGATGAAGCTGTGTAACCTAAGGGTTGAAGGTTTGAGCCCCGATCAGGCTGTCGCAGTCATTGCATCCTTGGGCAAGACACTTCACCCTTCTTGCCTGCTGGTGGTGGTCGAAAGGACCAGTGGCAGTCTCCCCTCTGTCACAGCTGTCCCAGGACAGTTGTGGCTAATATGTAGCGCATCACCACCACTCTATGTGTGTGTGTGTGTGTGTGTGTGTGTGTGTGTGTGTGTGTGTGTGTGTGTGTGTGTGTGTGTGCGTGTGTGTGTAAGTGGATGAAAGATTCATTGTAGTGTAAAGTGCTTTGGAGTTCTCTGACTCAGAAAAGCACTCTACAAGTACAGGTCATTAATGAAGTGTCCTCTTATCTTTGAAGCTCATTCCAGCTGTTTGGATATACCAGCTCAGTGGCCTACTAGAAGAGTGTCCTCCCTGGGACTGGGAGATCGAGGTTCGATTCCCAGTTGGGTCATACCAAAGACTTGGAAAATGGGACCCAACGCTTCTCTGTTTGACACGCAGCTTTAAGGGGTTGGATTGGGGGGTCAAACCACCAAATAGTTCCAGAGCAGCAGCTGCAACTCACCGCTCGATGGGTCAAATGCAGAGATGAATTTCACCTGTGTGTGATGATGTGACTATGGGATTTTGACTTTACAACACTGAGAGCTTTGCTTGCTCCTCATGCAGCTCCAACAGATCTCTCCTGATACCACCATCACTTGCTCATCAGTTTGAGGCAGAGACTCACTCTCAGCCTGCATCATTACCTTGGAGCATGGCCTTAGCTGTGGAGGAGCTGCTGCACACTCATCCATGAGTGGCACCAGTGCTTGAAAACACAAACAGAACCACTGCAAAAAAACAGAAATGAGACCCTCTGAGTCTATTTTATATCTACGTATACCAGTCACAAATGGTTCATATTCTAACTTCATTGGGTTTTAAGTCTGCTGGTAGATAATTGACGGCTCTGTGGTCCCAGGCTTCTCCCTCTCTGCTTTCCAGCCTCTCGATTGGTCCACACTCCTCATCTGCTGAGACTGGGGGAGGGAGGAGGGGGTGGGAGAGGGGAGCTCCCAGCTTCAGATGGATTTTAAACGCGAGAGCAGCCTGCTCCCGCCTCAGATCTTAACGCGCTCCGTTCTGGGATGGGTGGTAATTAAAAATGAAGCCGTGACCACAGAAAAATCGATGCTTCTGCGAACTACTTTTGTTTCAGTTTTCTTTCAGGCTCGAATAAAAGTATTCAAGCAAAAATATTAAAATATGTAAAAATATTACAAGGACACGTCAAGAAACAGTGCGCGGAGAGTGGGCTGTGTCCTGGTCAGAGGAGGAGGAGACTGCTGTGGAGAAAACCCCCGAAAACATCCCAGCCGAGGACGGAGACAACCCCCTGCTGAGAGGGGACAGAATCCGTGCTTGGATGCGGGTAGAGCTGCTCTCTCATCCGGAACCAAAGCGGGAGAGGCGTCGGGATTCCCTTTGTCCCCATGTGTGGATGAGCTGCGCAAAACTCACGAGGTACCCATTTAACAAACGGGCAGACTGTTGGAGAAACTGGGTTAAACCGCCTTTAAAACGTTATTTACCACTCTTAGTTAATTTCAGCGTTTTAATACGCTGATAAGTTCGGCGAATAATCCCAGCTGTTTCCACTATCTTTGATTAACAGCCGCGCGCGCCGTCCAGTCAGGTCATGCAGGCATCTGCTGTTCTGTTGGGCTAAAACTCTTGTGCAGTGGGTAAGTCTGATCATTTATTGTAATTTAAATGTTTACTGGTTCTATCTCACACATTCCCCCTCAATTTGGGGTTTTGATACTGGCTCAGCCTGGTCTTCTAGAGGTAAATTGGACAAGTTAGAGTCATATTTTTGACAGCAGCATTATTACAAATGCCATCCAGAGCTATCTCGGTTCAGAAAATTGCTCCTTAGCCCTAAAGGTACACACACATGCCATGTGGGAGAAGGGCGTCAGCTGGCTGACATTATTTACCTGCCTGAGGTAGACCAGAGTCCTGCTCTAACTCTTGAACCTTGTTTCAGTCGTTGGGCAGAATTGGATTAACAGGTGTATAGTCTAATTCAGGGATAATAATGGAGATTAGCTATCCAGTATGTTTTAGTTGTTTCCCTGCTCTAACACACCTGATTCAATGGCTGATTTGACTGTTCAGCAGCTCATCTAGCCATGGCTACAGAAGCCTGTCAATAACCACTGATATGAAATATTGAGTTAGAGCAGTGAAACAACTAAAACATGCAGGACCTCCAGGACCAGGATTGGTTATCCCTGGTCTATTTGCAGAATGAAATAGACATTTTGGCAAGTCTTCTTGACACATGCTGCTGGGATCATGTTTGCATGCAGATGATGAAGTGAGATGAAAATGTTCTGCGATAGGAACTCCTCCTTTGGTCAGAGTTAGCTTGTGGGCTCCCAGGAGGGAAAGATCCAGCCCAACATGGCCTGCTGCTTTGTGAATAAAACTGTGAAACTGAAAATTCAATGTGCTGATGGGTTTTATGGCAGATGTTTTTCCTTCTTACTTGTCCTTGTTTAACTCCCGTTCTTGTATGTTCCTGTATGTTCACCTCATCCATCATTTTACCTCTGAGACGCCTAGCTCTTCTAACACACTTCCCTTATTTTTTGACCCACTTTCAATCCCTCTCTGAATACATGGACCATGTAGCACCACATCTTGCTACATCCAAATTTCAGACCTTATTGATTTGTTGGCTCACACTCTGTGTTTTAATGGTGGAACTTCATTGATCTGTGCAGACAGTAGCTATGAGTACTAGTACACTCAGACCCTGAGCGATAAAGCAGATACTTCTAATGATGTGCAGGCCAACATGCACCACTTACAGATGTTTAACTGAAGGTGTTTTACTGCTGAAATCCTTTGTACTGATCCACTCTGAGACTGTAATTAAGAGCATTCCAATGTCCCTGTTCGGAGTGCATTTAAAGTGTTGGTGATACCTGCACAGCTGCCTTCCCATGGTGCATATTCATAAAATGAACAGGAGACATTGTACATTCTGTGATTTTTTTCCCCCCATCTTTTCAAGTAAAGCAAATCAGTGAAAAGGCGGAACACAAGAGGAAATGCGTTAGCAGACTTTAACATGGGCGTTCTGTAACTCCAAATGTGCTGCTTGGTTAATTCTAGACAATTTAATCAATGTCCAACTCTTTTCCCAACATTGTGAATAATCACAGAGTTCATCATCATGAAGAGCAGCAGCCTTGCAAAGTTAAACACTTCATGTTTCCCCTTTTTGTATGATTCAGGTGTAAAAATCTATTCAAAACCACTAAAACCAATGTATCCGAGGTTTTTCCTGGCTCAAATTGAGGCAGAGGTTGTACCATCCTGACCATGTGCCAGCACATGCATACTCTGTGCATTCAACTGCCTCACTTTTTTAAAGGCTAAATGTTATAAACGATTTTAAAAATGTGACCTACATTTCAGTAACATTTTAGGTTTGTATTAATAACACTCATCTTAGTCAAAATAAGATAAATATATCCAGTAAAATATAATGCATTTCATTAACATGCATTTGTATTGGAAATGGTAATAACATTTAATTTCTGCTGCTAACAATGTAACGGTGGCATGTTTATTATGTACGGGTTGGCAATAATCCAGTTTAAATTATGTTCAAAGATAGAAGTGTTTGTGAATTATATACTACTGTGGCTTGCCGTACTTCCTGCTCCTGTCTGTGGAGCAGACTTGTAGCAGTAATGTAACTCGTATCTGCAGCGGTTCTGATCCGTAGCTCTGCAGGATGCAGAATAAACAGGTTGGTGGGGACTTTTCATCCACTTGGTGAGATTAGTCTTTCTTAGTTTTAGGATCATCATATATTTTTCTGTACGCCACTTGATCGTGAGACTGCTACCCGTTAGCTTTAGCATTAGGCAATCTGCGTGTAAGCTGTACGTTTGATCCCAAACTTTGGACCGGATCTGCCTTTGCTGCTTCCTTGATTTTCTTCCACTGCATCCAGATTACCACACTGTGCGCCAGTAAAAAGCATTTTTCTTACACGCAATTTACTTTTGTCCAATAAAGTTCTGGGGAAAATAGTAATTCAAAGATGTTGCACCAGTGCCACATTTAAAAATTGACAGACACGCACAGACAGTTCTTTTCGTCGCACTGTACAGCCCTGCTCTGATATTGAAGAGCCTGGGGGAAAATCGGGACATCAATAGCACCAACCATAGATATGTACCAACTAGCGAGAAAAGCAATTTTTGATCTTTTTCTGCAGTGCACCGCTGCTGATACAGCGCCCCTATAGTGGTGCAACACTGCAACTGCAGTTAAAATAACATCTATATAGCTGGGGGCTGTATCTGTGGGATATTGTGAAGAGAAAGTTGAGAGACGCAAGACCCAACACTCTGGATGAGCTTAAGGCCGCTATCGAAGCATCCTGGTTCTCCTAACACCTCAACGGTGCCACAGGCTGATTGCCTCCATGCCACGCCGCATTGAAGCAGTCATTTCCACAAAAGGATTCCCGACCAAGTATTGAGTGCATAATAGGGATGCACCGATCAGGTTTTTTGCTGCCGATACCGATATCAAAGAATGCTGATCACCGATACCGATCACAGATACCGATCACGTGGATTGGCCAGAAATTTTCTACAACACTATAATGAGTGCTACAAACTACATAATCTGGGAATAAAGGAAATGTAACCTAATCTAAAATGGTCTGTATTAGGGTTTTCATGGTGTGAAAGTTTAACCTCACGGTTATTGTGACCAAAATTACCACGGTTTTCGGTATTATCGCGGTATTTTTTTTAAACGTGCTACATTTTCACACAATTAAATAAACCCTGTATGTCAGGAAATATTGTCCTCAGTTTGTGTCTAAATTTTGCCTAAAATGTGTTATTTTGTAGTTATGTTGTTTATTTGTTTAAATTGTTTTCCCTTTTGTCTTTAAAATACCAATATTTGCCCATAACTTCTTATTTTATGTCTATTTGATGTCATCATTTTAAAAATATTAGATCAGATGATACTCAGTACTCAAGTACCCTTCTAATCAGATACTTTTTTACCCTTACTTGAGTAATAAACCCTATATCAGGAAAATATTGTCCTCGGTTCGTGTCCTTCCAGTGAGCTTTGCAGATGTGGGAAAATGTCATCAGGCAGTAATCATTGTTAAATTCATAATTATCCTCGGAGAGAGACCAACTCTTATCTGCCCCTGGGAGTCCCGTAATGCATAGCGTCATTTCAACATGGCGGTGTCCGCGACACGGTTTATATGCAGATAGCGGCGCTGCGGCTGCTTTATGTAGCGAATCGTTGCGTTCTCCCTCAACCCAAATCCTCGGATCACGCATTGTAGCTAAAACGCTAACGTTAGCTTGCCTTGTGTTGACTGCAGCGTTGTGGGTGATGTGTCATGAGATTTGAAGCGTTGCTGCCTTTCATAGACACTTTTTCTGCACGTGCTGCAAACAGGATAGCCGTCTTCTATAAACTCCCTCAGCATTCTTCAAATATCCAACAGATGCCCGTACTTCCCACTTTGTCTTCTTTGAGGGATAAAAAATGTCCTCCTGAGCACTGCCGTCTCCTCCTTTGGCCATTATTTCAGCTTTAGCTTCAAGAAAGTTTTGGTTGTAAACAACAAAGTGTGCATGTGCCGCCGGCAACTTCAGCAGATGATACGGTGGCTGGTAAGGGTCACCACGCCTACACCGCAGCCACGGTAAACCCACCGAGATAATATAGTTTTTTTTTAAACAAGATGGTTATTATTATTGTGAACTTTTTTAAACCGGGGTTTACCGCTACACCGGTTACCGTGACAACCCTACCTGATCGGTCTGCTTTGCTCTATTTTGAAAACTCCGATCAAAACCAATAGGGGCGCTATCGGCCGATTGGGATCAAATGCCGATCCATCGGTGCATCCCTAGTGCATAACTGAACATAATAATTTGAAGGTTGCCTTTTTTGTATTACAAACGCTTTTCTTTTATTGGTCGGATGAAATATGCTAATTTTTTGAGATAGGAATTTTGGGTTTTCACGAGCTGAATGCCAAAATCATCAATATTAGAAACAATAAAAGGCTTGAACTACTTCAGTTGTGTGTAATGAATCTATATGAAAGTCTAATGTTTATCAGCTCATTACAGACAATAATGAACTTTATCACAATATGCAATATTTTTTAGAAGGACCTGTAGATCTCTATTGTTTTAATAAACACTGTTTCTCAGTGTTTTGTTTTAAGATTTGTTTGCCTAAAACAAGCAGTTTCAAAAAGTCCCAGTTTGTGATGTCACAAACTGTGAAATTAGCATAGAACCCCTCTCACCTTTTCAGGCTGGAGGAGCAGTCACTCTTCTGACCCCGGTTTTCCACCGGCCGTGAAAGCGGTCGCGTAATCACGGGAGATTTCACGTGATATCAGATGTTCACACAATACTAAACAAGAAGAAAGGCAGTTGCATGCATGAAAAAATGTCGGTTATTTTCTGTTCTGTTTAAATCGGCCAGTCGGTCTCAGGACAAAGAAGAGGTAGGTGAAATACCTTTGGAGAACTGGAACATGTGTCTGTTTATTTGGAAACTTCACCAGCCATCGCTACAACAGCCTGCGAACGAATGAATGTCTCAACAGAGAGACTAGTAACTCCACCCCCAGTCCAGCAGCTCAAAGTTAACAGCACATGTGCACAACACATCACCCGCTTACACTAAGAATGGCTCCTTCAACCGGGGTATCCCACCTGCACGGTAGACTGGTTCCTGTGCGAGGTTGTAGTCATGCTGGTTGCCTGTGGAGATCTAATATGGACTGGGAGTGTTAAATTACAAGCAGAGCCTCAGACCACTGCGATTGTAGCCAAGCGTCGTGGCCTTTTACATCAGCTCTTGCTCGACAGTCGAAGACAAGTGGGACATTAGCTACATGCTATCCCAAAGCTAAAAAAGTTTTTCCGGCCGTGTTCAGTAATGAAATGATAACTAGGTAAGCTGATCGAGGATATGCTGGTGCACCATGGTGAAAAATCCGCATGTCCGCTGTTGTTGATGGTTTTTTCTCTGGGAGCCAGAGATCAGCGGCACACTAGCTACATGCTAACCCAAAGGTAATGGAAATTTTCTGGCCGTTTTCATCAAGAAGAACACGGTAGAGCGACTCCAAAGTAAAGGCACCAAGGGCCTGCTTAGTAGCGAAATCATAACTAGGTATGCTGACCGAGGATATCGGGCTTGGTTGAGCCACAGCATTGAAAGATTCACTTGAGTAACACCCAAAAACAAAAACACACAAAAAAAACCTAAATTTCAGAGAGTCAAAATGGCCGAACATCTATTAACGTGAGGCAGAGGCTCAGGCTGAGACCTTTCTTTAGAGTTAGCTCTGATGTCACGTGGCTCTGATGCTCATTAATTATTCAGATTTTTAAGCATTAATTTCCACAACAGAAGAGTTACTAAAAAATCACCCCCTCAGAGTTGTCATGATTAACTACATCTATTAAACCTAAAATGTTTTTTTTAACCAGGCTGTAAACATTTGTGTTTCTGCTGTGGCCATTTTAACCATCGACATATATACTGGACAATTCATTTCCATAGACTCCAATAACACGTTTTTGAGGAGAAATGGGAGGTGGCCACCACCGCCATTTTGACCGTGTCACAGGTTCCGTCAAGCCCAGACAATTCCACAAAAGGGAAGAGAGGTGGAGCTGAGGGTGGGGCTGTAAGGCTGGGATCAACTGACGACACCCGGTTGAACTAGCTACAAGCTAACCTGAAGCTAACCCAAAGCTAACGCAGAGGCGAGAGCTAAGCTAACGGAGGTAGCAACCTAGCTACAACCAGAGTTAACTGTGCACAGCACCAGAGCTTCTGAGTCATAGATACGACGGGCTGACCGCTGGGTAAAACCGGGTGGAACACAGAGGTCTCCCGAGAGCTTCACAAGCCGGCAGCCGCGCAGCAGAGAAGCGCCGCTGCGATCTGAGATGCGCAGAGCTGTCGCTGGTGAGAACCGGGTGGAAAACATCTGTTTCCATCCCAGAGCTCCACAAGCCGGCTGCTCGCGGAGCAGACAGGTGCCGTGATCAGACAGAGATGCGCCAGGCTGTGGGGAGGGGAGAACCGGGTGGAAAACATCGGTTTCCATCAGAGAGCTCCACAAGCCGATAGTCGGAACCCAGCTCCACCAACATGTTATATTTCAACCCATTTTCTAAAGTGCAGCAATATGTTAAATGCACTGGGTTTTACCCTATTACATTTAAATTTCATGGTTAAACCATACATGTTAAAATGTAAGCTCAGCACGGCAGTGACCTAAAATACATAAATATAATTTTACTTACCGAAAAAAATGAAGTGGAGATGCCTTGGACGCTCTATTAGTGCAATTAATACCACAGCAAGTCATTTTGTCCAACAATTGCACAGATAATATCCAAACAAGAACGCACAAACAGCACAACTAATGGTCTAAGTTGAGAGACTGAAAATGGCGGAACATTTTTCAGGCGAGACCGAGGCTCAGACTGAGGCCTTTCCCCAGAGCTAGCTCTGCGGTCACGTGGGTCTGATGCTCATTAATTATACAGAATGTTTGGCTTTTAATACAGAAGAGTGAGAAAAAAATTCACCCCCCTTAGAGTTGTCATGAGTGTAAACTAGATCATTTAAACCAAAAAAATGTTTTGATACCAGGCTGTAAACATGTTTATTTCTGCTGTGAAATTGGTATTTTTAACATGGGAGTCAATGAGGATTTGCTCGCTTCTGACACCAGCCCCCAGTGGATGAGGGTGGAACTGCAATTTTTTCACTTCAGCATTGGCCTTAATTTCTGTCCTGCATTTTGGGGGCTTGGTTTTAACATGGGAGTCAATGAGGATTTGCTTACTTCTGCTGCCAGACCCTAGCGGATGAAGGTGGAGCTGCAATGATTGCCACTTCCTTGTTGGCTTCAAATTTGCTGCAGAAATTTGGGGGCTTGGTCTTTACAGTAATACTGCCCAAGCCTAATGCAGAGAGGGTGTGAATCTGGGGATGTGATGAACTTTAGGGCTTTAGTTGATCATTTTGGAAGTTGATGGTTAAAAAAACTTTAAGTTGTAGCAAAGTCCAGTATACCATTTTGAATTTTGCGTATTCACTGTCCAGTATCCATTTTCCAGTTTGATTATGCACGCACGCACGCACGCACACACACACACACACACACACACACACACACACACACACACACACACACACACACACACACACACACACACACACACACACACACACACACACACACACACACACACACACACACACACACACACACACACACACACAAGTTTGTTGGATACACACATGTTAAACCTGAAAAGTTCAAATAAAAATATCAAAGAGACACTTGTTCTCCTCCGAAAGAGCAGCCTTTTCATTTTTCTAAAAGTATTGTGTTTATGTTTGATCTGAAACATGTATGAGGAATACTCAATTCCACCATTACGATCCTGTCACCGTAGAAAACTTCACCTTTTGTGTAACAAAAAAAATGTATGCATCTTTTATGCATTTGGTATTTTCAACAACCTGCTTCACATGTGCAAATTTGTACACTGTAGACATTTGTTTATGCATATAGATGCTCCAATCATGGCAGCAATTCACTGCATCTATGAGGTGTTGCTGAAGCAGCATGTATTTTTCACCATGCCAGACACAAACTATTCAGATTTTGAACATCCTGTTCCCTTCATTCATTATCTACTCAACCCCCTACTGCTTCAGTAACACACACACACACACACACACACACACACACACACACACACACACACACACACACACACACACACACACACACACACACACACACACACGTATATATCCATCTGTCTATATATATATATATATATATATATATATATATATATATATATATGTATGTATGTATAATGACACATTTTTTTCTTTCTGCACAGCATCAAACCCTTGATCTGTGCTTTTATTCCATCACGTCTCACCGTACAGCCATCTTTATAGCAATAATGGATTATATATAAATGTGACTCTTGAATCACAGGGATCACATGAGCTTGTTTACCTAATTTAATTCTTAATGACAGAGTGTTGTATATGTGGTCTATTTTGGTCTTAAGTAGTACCACTGTAGTTAGTATAATATAATATACTTGTAATAAATATAATATATTAGTGATTAAAATATATATGTATATATATATAGGTAATGTGTGTGTGTGTGTGTGTGTGTGTGTGTGTGTGTGTATGTATATGTGTATAAGTATATATATATATATATATATATATATATACAGGTGTTTCTATTTGCAATTATAAATTTTAGTTGATTGGGGTCTTGTTAAATATCACACAGTGATATTTTAATAGTCTAGAATAGTGTAATGTTCCTGTTAGTAGTTCCTCCTGTTTAGTGCCCATTTATTTCAGTTATTCAGTTTTATAAAAAAAAAATTGTATATACATTTTATGTTCCAGTCATTAGTCATTTATACTTCAGTACTGTAGTAATTTATAGTAAGTTAAGCAAGTTTAATTAGGAGGGGAACCCATTTTTCTTCAAATTCTTTAATGGAAAAATTTAACCAAGTCGTTATTTTTCCTGGTAATTAGTGTCATGTAGGGGGGAGGTAGCTGACCCACGACATGCAGAATCATACAGTCAGGATATGGCAAAAAAAAAAAAAAGGTTTATTTATAGAATGTGAACCAAAAGCTCAGCAGGGAAAATCCAGCTGGGGCTCCGGGGGGAGTATCTAGAGGCGAGGGAGAGCTAGTGGATGTTGACGACCAGGGCAAATGAGGTACAGGTCGGGACTTACAGTTTGTGATCCAGGGAAAACCAGAGAAGGGAGGGAGGCTTGTCTGGGGGGAGTCTATGAGGAGTGGGAGACAGACACACACTTGCTGGTTCACATGAGACTGGGTTTCCAGGTTAGTGGAGGACTGGAGGAGCTGAGCACGGAATAGGGAACAGGATCCGGTAAGGTGGGTGTTCGGTAAGGAGTGGACCGCCAGGGACCGGCTGGCAGACTGTGGGACTGGTCCGGTAGGCTGCGGGACGGGGTGAAAGGTGGTGGTGGAAATCTGGAGAAGAGGCAGGTCACAAAAATCAGGCAGGCTCGGAAAAACACAGAAACTAGCAAACTGGCTGGAAGTACGACTCGGAAGATATCTATTTGGATTCATCAGAAACAGGCTCGGAGTCATAGATACCCAAGTTGAGCTAATCATCCAGCGAATAAAGACGTCTCCCAGCAGCTTAATTGTCCCTGGCCAACTGATGAGCAGATGGACTGCAGCTGGCCCACTCCTTGACACGCCCACCTGCAGGAGAAGCTCAGAGAAGGTTTAGCAGAGAGAGGACTCACCCCAGACCATGACAATTAGTTACTTTTATAATCTTGTAACTCAGTAAATAACTGAGCAACGTTTTTGACAAAGTAATCAGTAACTATAATTGCTTTTTAAAACTAGCATTCCCAACGCTGCTCCTCGTGTATTTAAACCCTCTCAGTTGTGTGGGTCTTGTCGGTTCATTGTTTCTGTGTCAGCGTGCTTTTCATTAAAATCCTTAAAACGTCCTCACCTGCCTGTTTTTGACTCACCTGCGAGTGGATCCCTACCTCAGCCTTCAACTCAACTCGGCAGCACCCGTGACACATCCTAACTAGGTGCCCGAGCCTCCTCAACCGGCTCCTCTCGATATGGAGCAGCAGATCTACTGGCAACGTTTGCGTTCAAAACCTAGCTTGTTCTGTAAATTTGCTAAAGCAGCTTTAAGACTAACTTGAATATGTCTTTAGCTTTTCTTCCTGATGGACAGGTTCCTTTAGGGAACTGAAGCAAACCCATCAATATTATTTAAAAAGAAAGTCTATTGTGTTTGTTCCAAGAAGCCTCTCATAGCGTTTACAGTAGAAAGGGAGGATGTTATTGACAAGGCAGCCAATTATTATTCACTTAATGTAGCATGCTGCTAATCCATATTCTGGGAAATTGCTCCAGATAGTGAAAGCCTGAAACACTAAAGCTGATAAGGATTTCAGACTGGAAGGATTATCTCTCTATTGCAGTTTTTTAAGCACTACACAATTATTGACATTCTTTGTTATTCTAGAAGGCAATACAGACACTACAAAACTTCATCCATCATATCCAGGGCACTTATTTGCATTTTTTGGCAATGCAGGCATTTCTTTACTCTGCATGGTAGTTTAATTTGGAAACAAGTAAAAATTTCTGGTCTTAAGGAAGAAATGCCTCACCTGAGTTATCACAATCCTCCAGCTTAATCTGCATTTTGCTCAAAGATAGACTGAATGTTCTGGAAAGGTGTGTAAATAAAAAAAAAATTGCAATTATTCTGAGTACTTACGCCTCCATAATCTTGGCAGCCAGTCTGAGGATGTGCTTTTAGCAGATGCAAGTTGGAGGGACTAAAGAACAAAAGGTTGGAGATTCTTGTGCTACAAGATGGTTTCAACAGCTGCCAAAGCTGAAGGTTATTACCAAATGGGGTCAAACGTCTTTCAGCAGGGACGATCTTGTTGCAGTAACTTGGAGTACAACTATAGTTTTTTTTAAGTCGACAACAGAAATTATGTGCAGACTGTCAGATGATCTGTTTTCTAACATTAGGTGTCCCACTGACTGCCAGTCAGCAAGACAAGCAGGCTGAGAGCTTGTCTCGTTATCTCCACGCTGTTACAATCCTGCACATCAATCTTTGATGAGGCCTTCAGGTATGGTGTTGTATCAGTGTGTGAAAGGCGTAAGATGAAATGTGACACAACATCCTGTCACACCTTGTCAAGATGCCTGACATTGTTTCCCTCAGCTGCTGTGAAGAGCAGTCTGGGGAGGCAGGCGATCTTCTCCTGTTTTATGAATCACTGGCTGACTGGCGGCTTAGAGAGAGCCCTTCACCATTGTTTAGTTTTTACACACCAATTAAGAACAGATACATTCCAACAATGTCATAAATTAGACAAACTTACATGGCACCAATATATGCTAAACTGTGATAATGACCCCTTTAAACACATTATCACACACACAGAAATGCAAGCTGTGCTCTGTGTAGTTTTGTGTGGCATCAGAAGAGATGTCTCTGTGGTTTTCAGTTCCTCCAAACCTGAAGCCATGATTCTTGACCAGGAAAAGGATGTGTACTCCATTCTGTTTAGCAAGGAGGTTTTGCCTAAAGTGGAGAAGTTAAACGTTCTTGCTGTCTTGTGCTCCAGTGATGGCAAAATTGGGTAGGAGTTAAGTCAACTGATTAGGGCTTCGTCCTCAGTAATGACATCTACTGTGATGAAGAGGGAGCAGAGTCAAACGCAAAGCTCTTTACTTACTGGCCTATTTTGCAACCATCGACATATAAATATTGGTCAATGGGTTTCCATAGGCTCCAAGAACACATTTTTGAAGATAAATGGGAGGTGGCCACCACCGCCATTTTGACCGTGTCACAGGTTCCGTCAAGACCAGACAATTCCACAAAAGGGAAGAGAGGTGGGGCTGTAAGGCTGGGATCGACTGACGACACCCGGTTGAACTAGCTACAAGCTAACCCAAAGCTAATGCGGAGGTGGGAGCTAAGCTAACGGAGGTAGCAACCTAGCTACAGCCGGAGTTAAATGTGCACAACACCAGAGCTTCTGAGTCAGATATACGCCGGGCTGACCGCTGGGTAAAACCGGGTGGAATACAGAGGTCTTCCGAGAGCTCCACAAGCCGGCAGCTGCACAGCAGACAAGCGCCGCTGTGATCTGAGATGTGCAGAGCTGCCGCTGGGGAGAACCGGGTGGAAAGGTTTCCATCCCAGAGCTCCACAAGCCGGCAGCCTGTGCAGCAGTCATGAGCCGCAATCAGACAGCGATGCGCCGAGCTGCGGGGAGGGGAGAACCGGGTGAAAAACAGAGATCTCCCGAGAGCTCCACAAGCCGATAGTCGGAACCCAGCTCCATTTCAACCCATTTTCTAAAGTGCAGCATTGTGTTAAATGCACTGGGTTTTACCCTATTACATTTAAATTTCATGGTTAAACAATACATGTTAAAATCTAAGCTCAGCTCGGCAGTGGCCTAAAATACATAAATATAATTTTACTTACCGAAAAAAATGAAGTGGAGACTCCTTGGACGATCTATTAGTGCAATTAATGCCACAGCAAGTCATTTTGTCCAACAATTGCACAAAAAATATCCAAAAAAGAATACACAAACACAGAGACTCAAAATGCCGGAATAGTTTCCAGGCCAGACCGAGGCTCTACTGAGGCCTTTCCATGGAGCTAGCTCTGTGGTCACGTGGGTCTGAGGCGGCGGTCACGTGGGCCGGATGCTCATTAATTATACAGAATTTTAGGCTTTCAATACACAAACAGAAGAGTAATAAAAAATTAACCCCCCCTCAGAGATGTCATGAGTGTAAACTAGATCATTTAAACAAAAACATGTTTCGTACCAGGCTGTAAACATGTTTATTTCTGCTGTGAAATTGGTATTTTTAACATGGGAGTCAATGAGGATTTGCTCGCTTCTGGTACCAGCCCCCAGCGGATGAGGGTGGAACTGCAATTTATTTCATTTCTGGGTTTGCCTCAATTCTTCACCCACATTGCGGGGGCTTGTTTGCAACCCTCACCTATGGTCATGAGATGGCTCATTCCAAAAAACAAGATCTTGGATACAAGCAGCCAAAATGAGCCAAGAGCCAAATGAGGTGGCCGGGCTCAGCCCTACCTCTTCTTTCCACAGGCCATGAAAGTGGTCACGTGATGTAATGGCGATGTTTTACCTGCAAGCTCATTCCCAAGTAGGAGCATTTCTGATGCAAAACGAGCGCAAAACTGTTCCACATAGCTGATCTTGTGAGGTCTCTAAATTAGAGGAGAATTGCAACATCACACATGATTTCAGAAGTGCACACACAAGAATAAGCAAGGAGAAAGACAGCCGCATCTATCAAAAAAGGTCTGTGGTTTATTTTCTCTTCTGTTTACATGGGCTATGGGGGCTTTTAACAGCAAATGATGCATGTTTAACTGCATATGACCTTTATTTTGAAAGTTTCAGGATGTTTTACACAGCTTTTGTGCTTGACTTCCTGTCTGGAGCAATCTCAACTGCGGACTTTGGTGTGTTTTGGAAGTGCAGCGTGTAAAAAAAATAGACCAGAAACGTAATGATAGCATTCCCTCGCAACTGGGGCGCGTCCAAACGTTACTTCTAGCTGCCGGTGGAAAGGAACTCATTTGCTGCAACGGCGGCTAATTGCTGTGTTTACTTTTCGCGATGCTTTCTCATGCAGTGGAAAAAAGAGGTTAGAGATAAGGTGAGGGGTTCAGTTACCCAGTTTTTGACAAATAAAGTTAAATTGAGAAGCATTCAAGACAGGTTTCAGAAACCTGAAATTACTGAATTTTGAGAAGAATTTTTAAAACAATCTAGTGACACAAAACTGAGTTTCTGCAACTCCTGCATGGGTATCGAGACCCCTTGCAAGCATCTCGAAACATTTCAGGAACTCCTTTGTGGATGCTTTTTGCAGTGGGATGCTGACTGATCAGCTTGCAGCATTAATGTGTCTTTACATAAAAAAATATCTGAACTTATGATGTTGGGAGTTTTTGGTGGTTAAATATGCTCGATGTGTGACTGCAAGTCAAAGGAAAGACTGTTCACGTGGGGGACTGTCTTACTACAGGTTCACAGTAGGGCTGTCGCGATTGAGGAATTCCCCCTGCGGTGAGTCAGGGCAGCTCAATATTGCGATATGCGATATTATTGCACCTCGTTTTTATTTATGTACTTAGCAAATTTGTTTGTTAATTACTAAACTCATGGCAATATCTCCTTTGAAACATTGTGCTTACACATTTAAAAAATGTTAGAAAAAAATACATGGCCATTTTTAACACTTTATTGAATGCAGATCAAAGGGCAGTAACGGCATTCTCTGACTGAACTTAAAAACAACATTCAGGAGGTTTAACTTTGAAATGCAAATTTGGCTGCAACATCTAACAGAAATGAAAAAAAGTGCCCTACTATCTCCTCGATCAGCGCGGACTTTACCTCTCAGTATGCGCTGTCGCGAGATTTAATCAAGTGCGGTAATTGCGGTGGCACGTCATGCAGCGCGGTGGGTTTCTTAATATCTCAATATATTGTTCTTGCGATTATTGTGACAGCTCATCAAAGTCAGCTTAAAACAACCTCCCAATAGCAACAGGATGCAAGCTATACAATGTCCTGTTGAGGATTAATGTGTTCATACTCTTTAATGTTCATGTGTGCTTTTTGTCTTTACACTTGCCTACGCTAATGTCGGTAATGTGGCGGGAGTAACAATCCTAATTAGGATGTCTCAGAACACACACACACCCTCATCTTACTTGTTAGTGCCAAGCTTCATGTCCTGAGACTACAGCGCTAATCTGTGTTCATAAACGCTCTTTACATCTGAGGACAATTTTGAAACACAATTTTTCTCTGTACCTGCTAATTATCTGCTGCTAGGGAGACTTGGGACCCATTTCCATCCCACAAAAGAAACTTACTACTGAAATCTGACTATAAAATATATTCTGAGTTTTTTTAATATAAAAACTGGCTGAAAGAGGTTAGATTTTATTAAATATAATTGATTGAAAGCTCAGGAAAGTACTTGTAGCTCAGAACTGTTGTCTAATGTTCTAAGCAGATCCCCAAAGTCATGTTACCAAGGCCTGCTGTCATGTACTGAATAAAGATCAAAGAGCCTCAACAGCAGCTCCAGAACTCTGCAACTATTCCCTTGTAGTTTGAGGTCTCCAGATTTTGTTGAGCTTTTTTAAAAAGCAGCTAAACATGTATTTACAAAACTGGTTTAATTAAGTACTTGCATGCAATTTTTAGTGGTTCGTTTTTGGTAAATGGCCTGTATTTGTAAAGCGCGTTCTTGGGCTTCCACAACCCCCTGAGGCACTTCAAAACACAATCAGTCATCCACTCATTCACACACTGGTGATGAGGAGCTGCACAACAGCAGCATTCTCTGGTGGGAGCCGGGATCGAACCTACAACCTACTTGTCCCTCGTTCTAAGTTTCGAACTCATGGGGATTGAGCTTTCTCGGTTCTTGCTCCATCACTGTGGAACCAGTTGCCATCTGAAATTAGGCTGCTTACCTCTTTGCTGGTCTTCAAAAGTTGATTGAAAACAATTTTTTTCCGCTTGGCGTTTCCAGAACATACTTGGTTATGTTTGTTTGTTTTTGACTTACTGTTTTAGTTCTCACCTTTAGCCCTATGTTTTATTTCTGGCGTTTTAACTTTTCTTTTTATGATTGTATGTGGTCCTGATTGTTCTAGCGCCTTGTGTGCCCGAATAGGGTCATGGAAGGTGCTATATATGAATAAAGTTTTTGATTGATTCTTCCTGAACTACTGCTGCCATTGTTTTAGTTCTTCATGACTAATGTATTGAAAGGTGATGTATAAATAAAGTTTACTTTACTTACTTTGAGTGCAGCATTAGCCATGCTTCTACTTACACAGCAAAGTATCTGGTGAAAATGATCATTTTTATTTTTGCTACTTGCTTGGAAATCCACAAACCAGCAAATCTGATGCTTATCTACGTGTACGGTTGGGCACCGTTTGAATTTGAACAATTCCTCGTTTTGATTCCAATTCTTATCGTTTTCCAAATCTGATACTTTCAATAGGCAGGATCCAAAAACATTATGTGTTTTAAGTGTGCCAGCTAAACACAGGTCTTACTTGATTAAATAATCTGAACTTCAAAATGAATTTTAATTCTATGAACAATAACATCACCTTCATGTAGACAAACATGTTGTCAAGAAAGAAAGACAGACTTGCAGCACAAGCAGTGTGTTTGTTTCTGACCACAACTCACAAGCCTCCTACTCAAGAAGCCTGTAGGACAGGGGTGTTTAATTCTGGCCCTGGAGGGCTGGTTATCCAGCACATTTTAGCTTGAAGTCCGTTTCAACAGACCTGATGTCAGTCAGCAGCAGGGGCGGATTTAGGACTGAAGAAGATCCGGGGCTTAACACACACGCGCGTGCACATACACACATGCGCGCACACACACGTGACACGCACTAGTCAACATTATATATGTGTCTTTTACTACATAATTTTTAACCTGAAGCTACATAATCATATTCAGGGCAGAGTATTGTTCCTGTTAGTGTTTAGTGTGAGATGATAGTAAATATTCCCTTTCTTTCTCTAACAACTTTACCTGATAGTAAGCTAACTTTAGGCAAACCAACAGCACAACAAATATTTTCAAATAAGACTCACAAACCTGAGTCAACACCAGTCTCATCACAGCTGGGGTTCTGTTGCAGTACTTTTGGTCTAAAAAACGTCCTTATGTCCATCTTCACTCATGCGTTGAGGCAGAGAGTGTAGAAGAAGCCAGTTGCTGAAGGGCTCCTTCTTCAGTGGTGGAGGCTCAGGCAGGCTGTATACTGCTAGCTGCCCCCTCTCTGTTGGACTTTGGTACTGCATGTTACTTCCGCGATTTAGATCTGGGGCTTTTCATAAAACATCCGGGGCTTCAGCCCAAGTAGCCGGGCCTAACGCCGCCCCTGGTCAGCAGGTATTTAAACAGGCTTCTACAGAGCCTGGTGAGCTGCTGCACAGGTGATTCAACCACTGAATCAAGTGTGTTGGAGCAGAGAAACCATGAAAACGTGCTGGATACCGGCCCCCCAGGTCCGGAATTGAATACCCGGCTCTAGAATGATGGGCAAAATGTCTTCAAGAGGAATAGAAAGTCCAGCTGTTTTTCTTTAGTTCTTCGTTGTATACAGAGTGATAAGGGTTTGTGCTACCCTTGCTGACATGTTTCGACGTTTGTCAGAGCAAACCGGGTGTTGATGGTGTCACTTCATTTATCTGCTGGCAACAGAGGGCGATATTGTCCTCTGCTGCCCAGTTGGTCTGACGAAGGCGGCAGTGAACGAAACATGTCAGCAAAGATAAAACAAACCCTTATCACTCTGTGCACAACGGAGAACTAAAGAAAATAAAATTGGATAAGCAACATAGTACGAACATAAAGATGCCCAGCCGTTTTCTTCTGAAACTCTTAGGATGATCTTGTCCAGGATGACACCAACGTGCTGCAGCAAAGATTCAGTCAGAAAGGAAACTGAAACTTAAATGCAGCTACTGTCAGTAACAATCTAACCGATTTACAAATGTTACAACTCTCAACAGGCTAAATAGTAGGGATGAGCGAGTACACCACTATCTGTATCTGTTCAACCAACTAAATTATCTGTATCTGTACTCGGAATGGGCGTGGTATAACCCAGAAGTGGGTGTGGTTTACATCAATATATTATTTTAAGTCTGAAATTGATATGGATTAATCAGAAGTTGCTATGTGTATTGTTTATTTGAAAACTATTTACAGAGCAGCCTCGGAATTGAGATTGAATATTTTGATCACAATAGTAAAGGAAGTATTACAGAACAAGTGTTTCAATACGATCACAACATTAATATTTAAGTGCATGGATTAATACATCTGAACTCATGCAGTAGGCACTAGGAAATATGAAATACTAGAACCAGACACAACTTTATATATAGTTTTTAATTTAATTTGATTAAACTGATTTTTTTCTTAACGTTCGTGGCATTTTCCCACACAAAGTTAAACAAAACAATGTTGATTAAGGTGTGTGTGAGAGAGATAGAGAGGGAGAGAGAGGGAGTTAAAAAAACCCGACCGGAGCGGACGTAGTGACTGACGCAGCACGTCAGCTCTGTCTTGTCAAATGCACCATGAAAGTTACGAAAAAAGTAACTTTAAATATTAAACCGAAAAAGAGGCGAGCTGAAGAAAACCTAGGGAAAACTGAAGAAACATGAGCAACAGTGAAGCAATCACAGCGAGATCCGTTACTGTCTGTGTGTGTGCGTGGATGAGCCGGACGGACTGCGCTCCCGGCCGGCTGCAGTTTTGTGTGTAGGGAGGGGCGGGCGCTCTATGTGACTGGCCAATCACAGAGCGTGAAGACAGTCAGTTACCCAATGAGGATTTCCCTTCAGCATGATTACAGATATTTGAGATTACTCGTTTCATGCTTGAATTCGTCAAAAGTGCTTTATCCGTACCGGATACTTGTCTGAAACGAGTATCCGGCTCATCCCTACTAAATAGTTAAAAGACAAAAAAATAAAAAATTCAAACTTTTCGTGTTGAGATTTTTTATTAATTAATTTATTTATTAGTGGCCAGAACCCGGTGTCATCCACCAGGAAAGCTGCTGATCTAACATGATGACTTTAAGTATTTTACAGGTTACTTGCTCACAGGGGCGGTTCTAGGCCAAATTTTCCAGGGGGGCCACAGTGGGGCCAGTATTTTTTTCATGGGGACGCAAGAAAAAAAAGGGGAAAAATTAGGGCAATATCAAAAATATTTTTTGTCTTCGCCATATGACTAATTTTGTGTTTGTGCACAATTTTGCCAAAGGAAATTCATTGATGTCAGGAAAATAAACTGTATTGCTTACCTTCGTCTCTTAGCGTCTTTTCCGTTAGTCGTGCTCAAAAATTTCTTCGGGTCCCATTTAAACTATTTTTAATCTTTTATTCAAAAATCCACCGGGTAAACAGTTCTGTCCACAGAGTGTGCTGCGCTCTAAAGGCTCCGTGTGAAACGCTGCAGCACATTAGTTCCCGTCTCCGAGACAGCGCGGGGGGAAAAAATCCGATCTCTTCAGCACAGGGGCCATAACAGGGGCCAGGGCCGATTCTAGAGGGGCCCAGGCCCCTGTGGGCCCCTGTTTAAAACCGCCAATGCTTGCTCAGCCTTCTGACTGTTACTCTCATGCAGATGAGTGTTGGTGAGTAGCTGTGTTTACTGTTGATGCTCCGTGTGTTTGTATTTCTGCAGGGAGCCTTTAAAATGCACCTCACACCACCTGGAGTTTGTTCTTTAAAACTTGTAGTAAATCCACTGTGTTGACACATTTGAATGAGATTCATTCGCGCCGTATTTCTTTTTGCCGCCAGGATGCAAAGTTCACATCATTCTCATAGAGTAAAAGTTAGGTTGACGCGTTTGTTAAAATTGTTTCCGATGCTGCATTCATGGTCTCTACAGGCTGCAATGTGGGAGTGACAGACAGCTGGTATGATCGGGTCTGAAAGGCGTCGATCAGAATTTGCAGATCGCGCTATTCTTCTTCCGGTTGGCGGACTGGGAATCAAAACTATGAATCACAATTAAAAAATTAAAAATGAACGTTTACAGGAAGAACTGACAGTCAGTCCTGGTTCCAGTCGATGCTCGATGCCCAACCTTTTCTATATTCTCAGATCTGTAAATTATTTATGAAAATGTACAATGGGAGTTATGTGCAACCTGCTCATGGGTTGTAAAAGTCATCTTGACAAGCATGGATTCAACGGCATCAGTTGGGAGAAATCCAAACATCAGTGATTATTTTAGGCAAGGTTTAGACATCTGTATAAGAAGGGCATCCAAATATTGATGCTCTAAAATGCAGATAACTGCTGGAAGACTGGCCTTAAAGACAAAGTGGTTCAGGATGAAAGAACCACATGGGACTATATACACACACGTCAGAGATATTTAGACAAAAACGAGACCGATTGGAGGAAACTCAGAAGCAGGAGAGGGACAAAGAATAATAATAATTAAAAAAAAAGGAATATAAACAAAGATAAACCATGGTAGACTGGCCAGTCCAGTGCATCTTGTAAAGCCTTTAGTGGACTGATTTAATAAAGACCTGAAAGCTAAGATGGTTTTGTATGTCTACTCCCATCATACCTTCAATGTACACTGCTCAAAAAAAATAAAGAGAACACTTAAACAACATGATGTAACCCGAAGTCAATCACAATGCTGTTAAATCAAAATGTACACTTAGGAAGCAACAGTGATGGACAATCAATTTCACATGCTGTTGTGCAAATAGAATAAACACCCCAATAAAGGAGCAGTTCTGCAGGAGGTGACCACAGACTCAGTTCCTCTGCTTTCTGGTTGATGTTTTTTGAATGTTGGCAAGTGCTTTCACTCTAGTGGTAGCATGAGATGGAGTCTACAACCAAAACAAGTGGCTCAGGTAGTGCAGCTCATCTAGGATAGCACATCAATACGAGCTGTGGCAAGGGTTGCTGTCTGTCAGCATAGTATCCAGAGCATGGTCGCGATAGCAGTAGACAGGCCAGTACATCATGAGATGTGGAGGAGGCCGTAGGAGGGCAACAACCCAGCAGCAGGACCACTACCTTCACCTTTGTGCAAGAAAGAACAGACTGAGTGCTGCCAGAGCCCTGCAGAATGACCTCCAGCGGACCACAAATGTGTGCATGTGTCTGCTCATACAGCCAGAAACAGACTCTGAGGGTGGTGCAAGGGCCCGATGTCCACAGGTGGGGGTCATGCTTACAAGCCAACATTGTGCAGGTTCTCACTGAGCACATGCGACAGACATGACAGTCTGGAGAAGCCATTGAAAAAGTTCTGCTGCCAGCATGACAGGTTTGGCAGTGGGTCAGTTATGGTGGGGGTGGCATTTCTTTGAGGGGGCAGCACAGCATTCTATGTGCTCACCAGACACAGCCTGACTGCCTTTAGGTAGTGAGAAAATCCTCAGACCCTTTGTGAGACCATATGCTGGTGCAGTTGGCCCTGGGTTTCTCCTAACACAAGACTGTGTTAGACCTCATGTGGCTGGAGTGTGTCAGCAGTTCCTGTAAGACAAAGGCATGGATGCTATGGACTGGCCTGCCCGTTCTCCAGACGTGAATCTAACTGAGAACCTCTGTGACATCATGTCTTACTCTATCCACCAACACCACATGGGTGGGGGGTGCACACATTGTGCTGCTGTTTCTCACCAGTATCAGCTGATGGAGGGCTCCAGTTTTGTTGCGCCGTTCATATCAGCGGTAGGGTCGGGGAGGGGGCGGGGCATGATGCTTAGCCTGACAGGTGGCCAAGCAAAGCCTGGGGGGCTGCCAGGCTTATAAAGCGCTGGAGGAAACCCTGATATTTCCCAGAGTTAACCCTAACCAGTCCAGTCATTCTCCTGATTCTTCTGGTTTACCTTAGCATTAAAGCTTCTTTCCGGAGTATTTATCTTATCCGATGGCACCATCTAGTGGCTGACAAGCATAGCACACAAAAAGTCTATTCCTCTGTTTAAGATTCTCTTGGGGTCACCCATAAAGACAGTGGGAGGTTTAAATAGTACTTTTTCATATTGGTTTACACAACGTTCCTTGCATTTTTACTTTTTGTCATGTATTTTCCAAATTAGAAATGAAAATGTATGCAAACAGACCTTGAGAAACCTTTCCGATTTTGGCATATGTTGCCAAACAACAAGCATTTGTGAAATTGGAAGAGTTGCTGCTGAAAGGTGAAAGAATGGCAGGAAAACAAAATAAGCTGTGTTGACGCTAAAAAATGTGGCGGAAGAGTTAGGAATTTAACATGTTTATTAATTAGAAAAAAATACCGCATTACTAAATCAATGCTCGAGCCCGAGCGTCCCACAGTTAGGGGCCGAAAAAGTTTAGAGTCACAATTTATGCTCTATAATCATCAAGCACCTCCAAAAGAAATGCAGAGCCTGGGCAACAAAACCATATAAACCTTTTTATGTGCTCCAAACACAACTTCAACTACAATTAAAGGAATCATGACAAATTGCTCTTGATGAAGAATAGAAACAAAGAAAAAAACTATTTTTATTGCTATGTTTTGTAGTTTGTATAAAGTAGACAGACAGTAACCTTATCCATATAAATTTTATTACAGCAGGAGGGACAAGCATACATCCATCATTCTTGTAACTCTCATCAGAACTTCCCTTGAACTCTACACTATACCTCTATGTATATTAGCAGTGCTCTGCTGCCACCCTGTGTTCAGGGTGGTTGTGTTCTATTTATATTCTGCCCTTAGGTGACATCTGTCGTGAGCTTGGAGTTCAATTCCATCTTTATGCTGACGATTGTCAGCTGTACCTGCCTCTGAACACGTCAAGTGGTCTCTCTATTTCTACTCTTACAAACTGTTCGAGGGAGATCAAGACCTGGATGACTGGAAATTTTCTGAGCCTAAATGATCAGAAAACAGAGGCTATATTGTTTGCTCCAAGCACACATTGTGACTCTTCCCTAACTGACTGTGGGTTATTTAATGGCCAGCTGACTACATCGGTGACTAATCTTGGTGTTAAACTGGACAGTGCCCTTAATTTTGATACACACATCAATGGAGTGATCTCCTCCTTTTTCCACCTTCGTCGGCTGGCAAAGATCAAACCGTTTTTGACACGTCATGATCTTGAGACGGTAGTCCATGCTTTTATTACGGTGCGATTGGACTACTGCAACTCTGTTCTATTCGGTGTGAGCAAGGGCTCAATAGCCAGGTTGCAAATGGTCCAGAATGCTGCTGCCAGATTTTTAGAGGGCAGGCGCAAGTTTGACCACATTACTCCTGTCCTGGCTGCGCTTCACTGGTTGCCCGTTGATGTTAGGATTCATTTAAAAATACTTTTACTAGTTTTTAAAACGTTAAATGGTTTGGCCCCTCCTTACTTGGTGTCACTACTTCAACCATACACCCCTTCACGGTCACTCCGCTCGGAGAACCTCATGCTCCTCTCGGTCCCAAGAACACGTCTAAAGACGCGTGGTGATAGGGCCTTTGCTGTGGCAGGTCCTAAGCTTTGGAATAAGCTTCCTCTGAGCATAAGGGCCTCCACCTCTGTTGCGGTTTTTAAGGCAAGGCTAAAAACATATTTTTATGACCTGTCTTTTAACCTTTCTAACTAGTTTTATTGTTTTACTTATAGCGATTTTACTCATTGTATTTTTATGTATATCGTGTGATACAATGTTTTATTTTCTGGACTTAATGTTTTATGTTTTTATTTGATCAGTGTAGCGCCTTGGTGGCATCTTTTTGCCTGTAAGGCGCGATTTATAAATAAAGTTGAACTGAGTTGAGTTCAGTACACATTTACAATGTTCCATGTTCATTTACACTTCATCAATAACACGTGTATTATTATATACATATCCCAACAATTGACCCAATGGTTACCTTTATAATGAGACCAAAGTAATCAAATACCTTGTGGTTACATACCCTGGGTATGTTATCTGAGCCTCACTAATGATAAAAATGTAATAATAAAGATTAATTAACCACAAAGCCTTTGATTAATTATATTACAATTTTTAATTGAGTCCCGCAACAAGTCGGTTGTGTTTCCAGACTTTGTTTCTATTGATTCTCTGCTAATTAAGCAAATGGCCATCATTTGTTTTTATCAGACTTTGACATGCTGGTGAACTATTGTAACAGGACAATTTCCTTAGCCTCGTTTTGCTGTGACATGCTATTTAAGTCACATGCTGTCTGTTGAGGTTTTAGAGGCGAGGGCTTGATGACGGAGCATGTCTGGGTCTGTGTTTTTGATTGGTTAGGAGTCAGTAATGACTCAAGCATTAAGCTATCCGATAGGCGATAATGAAAAATGGAAACTTTTTATTGAAGTTGTTATTGAACTATTTTTTTTCTATTGCACCACACGTCTATTGATAGACAGAAATTGTAATCAGCTGTCCATCTTATTCATACCTGTTGACCTGTAGGAGAAAACCCATGCCTGTATTGAATATTCTAATTCCACAGAGAAAGGCTGAAGTCTGGATTTCACTCCATGAGCTTCACGTTGCTGAGCAACAGTGCCAACTGCACCATCATGCAGCACAACCTAATCCATATTTGTTTCATTTAGAACTGATATGAGCACATCACACCTGTGTTTAATAACAAGGTCTTATCTTTGGTGAAATTTCTTTTGTATGTTTTCTGACATTTTCATAAATGATGCACAGCATCTGCAGTGACCCACATTACAAATGAGAGCTGAGAGGTAATGTGACCTTTCACCTCTTTCGCTCACTCTCATATCACTCAAAATGTATGACCTTATGTATTTTCCTTTTCATGTCAGTAAATCTAATTAATGTACATACTTACTGACCAGTTTTTTGTTTGGATGTCTGTTTCTGTCTAGAAAGACTGAGTGTTCATAAAAAGTTACAATTTATTACGGAACATTTTCCACAGCTAAACAATGTTTGTGTAAAACTAACAGCTCCCAGAATGCTGCGCCATCGTCACGGATAACAAAGCAAAGTTTAGCATAAACAATCTTTTACTGGCGCTGCAAAGATAAAAGAGGCAAAGAGGAAAAGTCATAAAATTCAACCATTATCTTATTCATATCTGCTAACACCATTCATCTTTCCTTGGTGCTTTTCATGTGGTCTTTTTATCACACACCAGTGCATCATTCTGATTTGTTCTTGTGCGGTATGTGCCTGTTGAATAAATCATATTTAAAGCAGCTTTACTGTATTTTTGATGTTTAAATAAAAGCCTTTGAATAAAGAAAAAACTGCTTTGATTTACGAGAAGCAGCTTCTTTATTCAGAACTAGTTTAAGTTTAAATTATAGTAACTGTTAACTGTGTTCAAATATGACTTTTGAATAACGACTACATTCTGGGAATAACATCACCTTGGCTCCTATTGATGATCCAAAAATCTTGCTATCAACATTTTTAAGGAGAAATAAATCGCCAAGAAAAACATTTTTCCTCTTATTGTTTACAGGATTGCATGTGAAGCGGTTGTGGCCAAACAGCACGGGGGGGAAGTCGAGGAAAGATGAGGAAGAGCAGGAGCGTTCTCACGGTGTCCCCCAACAATGTAAGTCATCAGCAGACCAGAACCGTACCTCTGATGGGACATGTTATAAAGGAATATTTTACTTACCCTAGAGAGAGAAACAAGATCAAGAAACACTTGTTTATTTTTAAAATACGATTGGTCACTCTGAGTTTTACATGAGTCATGAACGTAAAAAAAGTTTTCTACCTCTATTAGCTATCAGTAGGAAAAAGACAGGGAAAGGCTTGGGTTAGGAAAAGCAACACAGATCTGTTAATCCTGCAGTTTTTCGCCCCCATCCCGCTGAGTAACTTCTACTTCCTGAAATGGGAGCGGCAGAGCTTTCCCCCCCCAGGGAAAATCACTTATTTATTTTTTTAATGACAAGTGTAGGCCCACTTTAGAGTTTTAATGAAGTCAAAGATCAGGGAACAATCACTGGAGTTCAGGAGGTCATAATAAGGATCATTGCAAGCAACAGATCATTAGTTTCTATAAAGTGGTTCTAACGGAAAATGTAGGAATTTAGTTTATCTGCTCTGTCTCCGTCTCCCTGTGTTGGGACAACTCCTCTGATTTGTACATTTCTCTCCTTCTATTCCGGCTCTTTCTCCCCAAATTTTATTTTTAGATCCAGAAATTCTTTCCGACTATCCTTCAAAATGATGAACATGGCTATAAAAGTTCTGTCAGGGTTCTTTTTTTTAATACATTTTGTGTGTGTGTGTGTGTGTGTGTGTGTGTGTGTGTGGATTTGGATTATTTTACAGTTTCTCTTTTTTTGAAAGTTTTCATTCCAATAAAAATTACTATACAAATAAAAGCAAATGCATTCAAAAAATGCATAAAAGAAAACTGGATGATTTGGCATATTCTCTTTGAATATTCATGGTTGCATCAAACAGTCGGGTACATTAATAAAGTTTGTCTAAATGATCCTTGGCTCACTTTCAGCAACCCAAAGTAGCTCTGGTAAATCAGCAGTGTTCATCTGCGAGCCACGCTGCAGCTCATGTTCAGCACCTGGAGCTTTATTTGGTTCATGTGGGTCCACTCGGCTGTAGTTGTGGGTGTTTTTGCTGAAACACAGCATTGCTGAAGGTGTGGGTGTGCATTACTCAGTTCCTCACCATCCTTTTGCTTCTGGTTCCTTTGCATAATTGTGATTTTGTGTTATTCTTCTTTAAGGAGGTGTGCTTGTGGACTTAATTGATTTTCTGAGGAAAAAAACTAATGTGTGACTGACTAAATACAGTTTTTGAATCTGTGAATCATAATAAATAAAAAATAAAAATTGCAGCTCCCAGATCCTATAGATTAAAATTTGGTCACTCGTGAACTCATCCTTGCTGTGATCACAGCGGCTACACTCACCAGGGATCAACACATCCTACATGTTTGGGAATCCAGGGTGACTTTGGAGCCTTCGCCTTTTCAGCATGACTTTCAGGAACACTTGAGTCTAAATGTTTTGGAAAGGTGTCTTGATGTGAATAATGATAGAAATAAAAATAATTTTTACATATGTTTCTCTTAAACGGCTGCTTTTCATCATGTCGGCTACTAATTCCTCATGTTTTCTGAATTAAAAAGATTATTGTATGGAAGAAATACAGTCTCGCCAGAAAATGGCTTTTTTCAGACATTGAATTTATGACAGAATTTCTGCCACAGAAATTCAACAACAAATGAGGTGACCTCCTGGTGACCCAAGTCACGAAAATAGGGAGCCTAGTCTCCTCCCCTTCTGGTCGGCCCATGGTTTGGCGCAAGTGAATGGAGCTATTTTCCAAACCCCTTTGCCTTACACCCTGAATCGCACATATTTTGGAGTAAGTAGTAAAAAATTTTATTTATATAGCACTTATCACAGACATAAAATCACAAAGTGCTTCACATAGATTAAAACAAAATAAAACATAATGATCTCAAAACAGAAATCGATTAACATCCGAAAAAATAAAGTAAAACAGATGAAAGATTACAAATTTGACTTAGAAATAAGAAAATAAAAGATTTTGGTAAAAGCAGCTTTAAATAAAAGGGTCTTTAGCTGTTTTTTAAAACTGTCCAGACTGTCAATGCTACAAAAGGATAAAGGAAGATCATTCCAGAGTCGGGGTGCAGCAGTCTGGAAGGAGCAGTCACCTCGACTTTTGCATCTGGTCTTTGGAACTTCTAGAAGGTTCTGATTTATGTACCTGAGGGCTCGGGTTGGAGCATAAGGCTTTAACAGTTCAGTAATATAGGGAGGAGCTTGACCATGTGGAGCACTGAAAGTTATAGTCAGGATCCTAAAATGAACTCTAAAGTTAACGGTTAACCAGTGCAGAGACATTAGAATAGGAGTGATGTGTGCTTTTCTGTTTGCTCCAGTTAGGAGCCTCGCTGCAGAGTTCTGGACCAACTGAAGGCGGTCAAGGGCCTTTTTGTTAAAGCATGTGAAGAGTGTGTTACAGTAATCTAGACAGGAGGAAATAAAGGCATGGATAACCATTTCGAGTTCATGTTTTGACACCAACTTTCACAGTTTGGAGATATTTCTTAAGTGATAACTGTTTCGGATCAGTATTTTTGAGTGGCCTTCAGGAGACATTGATTGATTGGTCAAAAACAACACCCAAATTAGTTTGTCTTGACAGCAGAATATAAATGACCAAGTTTTTGACTAATCAGGGGAACCATGCTCTCAGGGGCAATGGTCAGATATTCAGTCTTTTCAGAGTTTGACTGAAGGAAGTTATCTTCTAGCCAGCTGGTGAAAGCTGATAGACTCTAGTAATTCAGACAGTTTATAGAACTCAGAATCCTTAAAGGAGCAGTACAGCTGAGTGTCATCTGCATATAGGTGATAAGATACATTATGAAAAGGATCAATTATCTGTTCAAACGGGTGTATGTACAGTAGAAACTACAGTGGACCCAAAACAGAGCTTTGGGGTACCCCAGAAAACAGATCGGTAGAGATCGGACTACAATTTAAAGGAAAATAAACTTGAGTTTTGACCATGTCTGTCACATACTTTGAGATTTGTTAGCTTGTAAAAATTTGTAAATAAAATTACTACAAATCAGACATTGCATATATGTCACCGCATAATCTCACATACTTACCATATGGCCAGATTTGTTTACCTTGGTTTCTCCCAGGTTTAATTGCTCCTTCTGTCATCCTGAAAGAAAAATTCAATGCTCACAAAACTTGAAGCAACTTTTGTCTTCATATCGGCCTCTATGACATCAGCATGGTGAGATGCATTTGTAGTTCTTTATGGCTTTTCACACAGAACCTAAAATAACCTTTGCTGAAATAAACACTCTGTTGGTATTAGACTGTGTCTTTAAAATTCACCAACATCACACGTAAACTCCATGGCACATATCAAACAGGATAAAAAAATAGCTTTCATAGCCCCATTCACTTGCACTCATTTTTTCTTATTGTCAGAGACCGGTGGTTTGGAAGTAAGTGGGCGTGACTTAGGCTCCCTATCGTCACTGGAGTCATGTGATCAGAGAAGCATAATTTGATTTGCTAAAATCCACCCGACTGGATTGAGTAACAATTACTTTGCTTGGGTCACGAGGAGGTCAGCTTGGTTGCTGTTACATTTCTGATGTAACATTTTTGCTGCTGAAATTTTTACGTTGAAATTCAGTTAAAGTTTTTAAGGTAAAATTCTGCAGTAGAATTTTTAAGGATGAAAAGTTGTTGGTGTAATTTAAGTAAAAAAAAATTCTAATACATAATTTCACTGAATACATTTTTTTTCATAAATTCAATGTCTAAAAAAAGAGAGATAGTAATTTCTTCCATATTGTTATACTTCTAGGTCCTGTTTTTTGTTTCTAATAATTTTTATTCACTTATGGTGTTAAAAGATCTGCAGCTATCAAATATTTTAGTATTTAAAAATTCTATCGAATTTTCTGTCGATAAGTCAAATTTATTTGACAACCCTACAAGTGGGGGACATTTTAACAAGTTAGAATTTCAAAATCCACTCATTCCCTTTCAGGAAAAAGCCACCTTTTATTGAACTACAACAAATTGTGTTAAAACTCATCAGTGAAACAACTTCAATGTCCTAAAACAGGGGTACCCAATCCTGCAGTGACAGCATCACTGCTCTAACACACCTTATTTTAATCAGGTAATTTATAGGTTTCTGCAGAACTTGATAAGCTGCTGTAGAGTGACTCCAGGCACTGATTCCGGTGTTATGGAGCAGGTCAGCAACTAAAACATGATGGATAAAGGCCTTTCTGGACCAGGATTGGGAACCCCTGTCCTAGAAGGAAGTGTGTATCTGAGACTGAAGGCAAAAATAATTTTCTGGAAGCCACCATCTTCTGCCATTGAAAAATACCACATGTCTCTGACAATCATGTTAATATCATGGCACTCAGCTCAGCAGCTCAGATGAACATGGAGCCACCCTTCTGACAAAGATGTCCAAAAGAAATGTGATCTCCTACAAAAAGTATGAAACAAAGCAACCACATTATGAGGCTGAAATATCTCTTATTTTAAAACTAATATTACATATTAAATCGCTGATGTGTAGTTTCCCGTTTCCTATCTATTTATAGTTAATATTTTATGGGATTATTTTCACTGATGTTTCAGTGAAATTTAAAGTGGTATTAATATCACTCATCCTAGTCAAAATAACATATCTAAATACACCCAAAGTTATAATTAAATTAACATAATTCATTAACATGCAGATCAGTACTACTGGAAACACTAATAGCATTCAATTTCACTAATGGTGGCAGGTCATTCATGTATGGATTGGTAATAATCCAATCCAAAATTTATGTTCAACAAATTTATATTCAAAGGTAGAAGTGTTTGTAAATGACATACTACGGCCTGCCATAGGACTACAGTGGTACAGAGCTGACCCGCAGCAACAAGCTGACTCCAGGTAGCTGCTATCGGTCTGCCCCATACTGCTGCAGTCATGCAAATTACCTGTAAAAGTGTATTTACAGTAAATGTTTGATTGAAAGCCCTATATCTTGAGTCTTCATTTACATGTGAAATTCTTAATGGGTTATTTTTGCTTCATCGGGGAATTGGCTAAACTTGTGATGTTTAGCATGTGTTTAAGTAGTGTGGGCAGTCTGAAATACCAGTGAGTTTGTGATAATGATTTGTCCCATCATGAGGCCCAGCTGCCCTGGATCCGTTCTCTGTGTTTTTATTCAGGAAGCGTCTGTGTGAGTGAGATCGGAGCTAATAAGAGTTCGGCATGCACAGTGAAAGCATTTGGAGTCCAGCCTTGTAATTTCTACATGAATTATTGAAGTGTGATGTGCTGAGGGAGGGATAAATTGAATAATGCTCCGACCTAATGACCTCATTCTGATGCAAGTCACAGCAAACCACCTCAGTCGATTGCTCTGACTCTGTATGGATGCATGGGTGCACTTCAGTGTTGGCTGAGTGAAAGCATTTTAGAACTTAATGGTGCCGTTTTTTTCATCGTTGGTGTCATGAAGGCGACAGTTCCAGTAGCAAAACCTCCGACTCTGCTCTGAGTTCAGTTTGTTCCTCATTTACAGGTCTTTTTGTAGCCTACATCAACACCATTGTATTAAAAATAATGTAGCGATAAATATAGATTTATGTCTATATTTCAAATGTGGTGTAGATTTAGTTTGTTAGTTGCTTATAATCTTATATTAATTAATCGGGGCACCGCCAGTTTAGTGGAACTGGACCATTGGATTTAATATCTATATCGGCTTAAATTAATCAGTTTCATAGTCAACACCACAAGTTAATCTGAAAGCTGAATTCTTGTCAGAATGCGTCGCCTATTCTCGAGATCGCTAGACAATGATCAGGCATAATTTTAAGTTTTGTGGATTTATTACAAACATCAGTTGAGACATGACAAAAAGTACCAAACACGGCTTATCGTTTCATGTATGGAAATAAGACAATTGTTAACCCGAAGCTTTATGGCAGTGATATGGAATAACTGGTTTGTAATAAAGGTGGAAACTTGGTGAAACACAAGATTATGATAAATTGGAAGCGATTTCTACTGGGTAAACACCTGAATTTTCATGTGTATTTGTGGGAAGTGAGGAAGGGTGGCTTGTGGGTATGTGTGTGGGTGTGTGTGTATGCGTGTGTGTGGCTGTGTTTGTAAGTGGACTAGGAGTCATTGCGGCAGAAAGAAGAAAGGGAATTCTTGAGGCTAAACGTGAATTTGGATAGAAATAAAATTCGCCATTAGGGCCCGACCGATATGCTTTTTTTGGGACCAATACCGATGTAAAACTTTTAACAAAGGCAGATAGCCGATATAATGGCCGATATATCTCCCTCACAAAAAAGAAATAAAAATAAAAATGTTCTTAAGATTAAACCCTTCATTCTTTGCCTTTTTGATGAAAACTTATTTCTCTATTACACACCAAAGATCTGTCTCAATAACTCACTAGGGTTTCCAAGTAATGCAAATAAGATTTATTTTGCAGGTCTCAAAAACAACAGAACACACAAACTCAGTCAAATCTAACATTCAAGTTTTTTTGTTTTCCGAGCCTGTGGAAGTTAACTTAACTTGGTGAACTTATTCACCCTGGACAGGAAATAATAGCACAAACATAAATCACCAGATGGATCTTTAGTGAAGTAGTCCTACACCTTACTACGACCCTCTTTTTCCATCTTTAACAAAATAATCAGCATAAAAGTACAGTTATACATCTGTTGATAGACTAAGTAAAATACAAATGTGACATTTTTATACGTAAATTAAAAAAATTATCATGTAAATAAATGATATCAGACACTGTGGCTCAAAATCAATGGCTCTGTTTTTGTTTGGTTCCACAGCTGTTAAGGTTTTCTCATTTAGTATTCAAGTCTTTTTTATTTTTTTCCTTCCACTGATTTTTCTACTCCTTTTGTTGTCAGGTTTTTTTTCTAGTTATTCTTCTTTCCATTTTAGGTTTCTTTCTTCTTCTTTTAAATTATTTTCATTTATAGTTCCTCCCATGCTGTAATGCACTGTAATTGAGTGATGTGTTTAGTACATTTGTCAAGCTGTCCTTGTAGACCTTTGGTCTTTTGCAAGAAGAGGGAAAAAACAAGTAATGACGAAGACTAGGACGTAGCCTAATACTATCGCGCATACTGGAAGACTGTCAGTGGTATTGTCTCAAAAAAAAATAATTCCCTATGGCAGAAGTGGTGTATGTCACATGTACGTGTACACCTACATAGGTTAGGTGCCAAATAAAGACCATGATTACTGTGCTCAAAATGTCTTGAACCATAGCAAGTGAAGAAGAGAAGAGAGAAAAGTAGAATTTATGAGCTGAGTGGAGCCCGTCAATTTCACATAGGGCTTTCACGCCTTGAGTTAGTGAGAGACACGAGATAGCCGTTAGCGAGCCGTGATGATTGGTTATTTCATTCAGTCACAAAGTCATGCTATCGTCATGCAGAGTAGCCAGCTCATTTTCTGTGAAGGTTATGACAGTTATTTTGGTTTCTTTAACCAAATCAGTCTACTTGGTATCCTTTTAGGGTTTATTGAAGTCTGATTATAACCCTTTAAATGATATAAGCTAGCTGTTTGTTTACTTCATCTAATCTTGTTTTATTCTTTTTCCTGATTAGCTGTTTCATCGAACCTGGTGGGAGCTTATTGGATAGTGGAGCTTGTGTAGGGTTTACTGGTTGAAGTGGGTAGCAAACCAGGCATCCTCGGATGAGATCCTGTACATCTTTCTGGCCAACATGCAACTTGTCGTAATGCATTTAATGTTGCTTCCTCACCTTGGTGCCCTGCATACGGATGATCATGGGCATGTACAAGCATCACCCCATGTTGGTACAAGGCACAATGAAAGTGGGTAAAGGGGATCAATCGGAAACCTGCACCAAGATACCATTGCTCATCTTCAAGAAAGAACATTCCTTGAAAAGTGCATTAAGTCTTGGTATGTACTTAAGCTCATTGTCTAATGGTGCAGCACGATTAGGGTTGGACAGGTAGTCAATAATTCTACTAATGGCTGGATCCATGGACCTGAGGTCTATCAGATTCTTGTCTGACAGGCAGGGCTCCACCAAAACAGCATCCGCTGGTTGCTGTGGAGGATCTAAATCTTGGATAGCGACTCGTGCCCGAGTTACCACAGGAAAGTTTTTAATGGGAGCTTGCACGGTAGGATGCTGATTGATAGCAACCTGTTCTGCATCTGTCCCAAGTGACAACATGACATCACTCACCTGAGTTTCGTATAACACTATTCAGGGGTTGATGGTTCCAAACTACGGAGGTAGTTTTCCTCTTGGGTGAGCAAGGTCGAAATGGGCTCAATAGTCTCAGCGGTTTCAGGTGAGTCATCACTATGGATTGCTGAATCAGGTTGGTTGGTGATCTCGACCTTTAACATGGTTATCACACCCTCATGACATTCAAGATTCTTGTGTGGAAGGAGTGGCAGTGGTCTGTGTACCTGTGCCCATAATGTCAGGTGTTTAAAATCCATTAAAGGCTCAAACCGGTTCAATAGGTCTTTCCCTATCAGAAGAGGAATGGACTCCAAGTTTGAGATGTAAATGGGATGAATCGCTGCCATAGGACCCAAAGGCAATTGGATCAAAGACACTGAGGACAAAATGGTTGTCTGGAAGGAGTATGATCTCACTTCCAAGGAACATGGTTGGAGCTTTAATTCCTTGCCAACTCAGTGGGCTTCCAAACGCAAGGTTTTGAAAAGCGAGAAGGACATGACAGTAATGTCTGAAGCAGTGTCCAATAACGCTTCATGCGTTAACGCATTCCCGGGGGGTTAAAGGCAGGAAGAGTTTCTTGCCCCCCCAACCCCCCACCCCTTTCTCTGTGAGGTTGCAGAGAAACTTTGGAACGGGGGCTCAACATGACTCATTTCCTTCACTTTCTCAGATGCTCGGTGATCTGACTCCAGCTGCAACGCCAAGGTGGCATTGGAGGTGTCTTCCTCTGAGGGTTGTGTATTAGGAGGTGGAGACACTGACGCCGGGGACACAGCCTCATCAGTGTGAGATCGCATTCACTTCTTTTGGACTGGAAGTCTTTTCCTCGACCAGCTGCATGGGAGGAGTCATCTCCTCAACCATCAGTGTGGGAGGAGTCACTACAGTTGAGGCTGCATCTTTTCTCTGAGGGGCCGGAGCTTCCTGCAAGATTGGATCAGGTGCGCGAGTTGAAAAAGAAAGCACGTCCACCTTCTTTTTGTCTTTGCTTTTAATCCCGTCAAGAATCCTCTGGATGATTTCTAAGTCACCTGACTTAATGTTCATGGTTTCATCTGTTGTCCATATCCCTGTTCTCAGGGTTCTCCTGAGGGGAAGAGGACCTGCGGTTAGTTGGGGATCGTCGCCTTGGCTGATAGGATTGCTCCTGATAAAGGTGTTGGTTCTGAAACCGAGAATCTGACTCACGTCTCAGACCCTGGCTGTATATCCGACTCTGAGGGGGCGACCACCTACCTCAGTAGAGTTGCTCCTGGTGTCTTTTTTCTGGAAAGTAGTGATTAGGCTCATCCCTTGCTTCCAGCTTCCAATAGCATAGCTTGACCCTGTGCAAAGTCACATCTAGCCATTCTTTTATTGATGCATAAGTGCAAGGGTACAAAGTGGTGGTCTTTTTGTACCAAAATGAAATCAAACCTCAACCACTGGATACACAGTTTTATGACTTAAGTGTAATCTCACAGAAGTCAATGGCCAGAATAAATACTTTTTCCAGGAAGTTGTAGTTGGGGTCTTCCCAGGACACAAACACTTTCAATGCAAAGTGTCTAGAAGATCCAATGGCCTTACTCCCAAGTTACTCCCAGAAGATGATCCATCCATCCATCCTTCCACCCCAGCTAGAATTCTGTTGTACTATTACTTGGTGTGTGATAGAAATTATGTTTTTGCAATGAGTGTTTAAAGGGAAACTAGGCAACTTTCTCCTATTTTTAAATAATTTTCTTGAACCATGTGCTGAAACGACCCTATAAAGGGTTAATGAATTTTTACTTGAAACTCCATTGCCCTCTGTAGCCTGAATATTGCTCTTGCAATTTCAGAGTATCCGGGCTGGTCCCTTCTGTCGGAGGGAGCAGTGGAGGGGAGTGGAGTGGAGTGGAGCTGGAGTCTGCTTCCGGCATGTTTCAAAATGTGAACACAGCTGATGTTTTGGATTTAGTGATGAACTGCTCCTGTAGACACTAATGAAGGCTGAGGAGGCATTTCAGCAGTTAGATTAAGGTGTAAATAAAATGTAATCTGGCAGCTGCCAGATCTCTGTGTAGCTGTGGCGAGTCTACACATTTCGATCTGAAATCTCTGCAGCAGAAACCATCTGAAAGTTGGAGGGCTATCTGGTAGAATATTTTCAGCTGATTGGAGCACATGCAAGCTAGTGCCTGGCTGGCATTGGCTACCGTATTTTGCCTTTAGCCAATCACAGTAACAACACAAATGACATATACCATGTGCGCCTGGAAAACAACAACTCGCTTAAGTTTAATTCATTCACTCACGTGGCAATTACCATGTCTTCGGGTGATTTCTGCCAGTTTTGCAAGAAGAATTAGCGCATAAAGGGCAGGATTTCCCCCAGCGCTTTTTATGGCTGACCACTGTCACTAAAGATGGGATCGGGTTCTATTTTTGCCACGAGCCACTTCTGTGCCGCATCAATTTGTCACAAGCCCTGAGTTCCCCAGCGCCCGGCTTCTACTCCGCTTCGTTGCAGCACCATGTTCAGCACCACGGAGAGCGCCCGGCCTCACTCACACAGCTGATTCCCATCAGTAATCTCCCAGCTGGAGCGGATAAAATCAACGCTGCACCGGAGAGACGGAGGAGAGAGGGAAAGAGAGATGGATTGAGACAGAGAGAGATTGAGACACAGAGAGGACGGAGAAGGACGGATTGAGAGGACTGGAGAGGAGAGGATTAAAGAGAGAGCCTTGTGTTTGAGAACTTTTGGGAACTTATAGTTGCCCCTGGATGGTTAATTTCCACCTGCTTGGGAAAACCTTCAGGTCGATATTCATTTTCCTCTTGCTCTTAACAGCTGTCGTTGTGTGGGTGAGTTAGTTCACCAGTGGACTTTTTGGTAAGGCCCCCGGGCAAGCGTCTATTGTTCCCGGTTTCCTTTTTGGAACCAGTGAGTTTTAGTTCTCATGTTATTGCTCTTTAAGTTACTTAAGTCCTCATCTTTTGTTCTCTGCAGCATAAGTTAAACTCCCCTTCGTTTATTAACCAGGTTTTCTCCCTTAGGGACGCTTTTTGTTAATAAAACTTCTTCTTTGGTTGTGACTTTGTGTCAGATAATTTTATTTTTATTCTCATGTTTCTGTGTTAGACCTCCCTGGATCCTAGACCAGGTTGGGGTCGTAACACAATTCCTGCAGTAAACATAGGGCTAGACAGGAAATCGCATAAAGTTTCAGTGTAAACGTCCGGCAATTTTCAAAATAAGACTAATGCAGCAAAGCTCACATCTACATGTGACCTCACGGCTTTGTTTACTATCAGTTTCTTTTAAGAAGTTATTTTAAGCACATATGAGGCTTTAATCCTGGCAGGGGACAGACCCAGCACACTCCTGCAGCCTGCACACCTGAATGGTTACAGCCCGACTCTCCACATAAACAGGAAAAACAGAGAATGATCAGTCATGGTGAAAACATAAATGTGCCCCTGAAAATAAAAGAACTGCAAGATGAATGTAAATGTAAAGTTCAGGGCAGCAGTAGCTCAACAGGTTGAGCGGGTTGTCCGGTAATTGGAAAGTTGCAGGTTTGATCCCGGATTCTGGCAGAGAATGCTGCTGTTGTGTCCTTGGGCAAGACATTTAACTCACTTTGCCTGCTGCTGGTGGTCGGAGGGATCGGAGGTGCCTGTGCTCGACAGCCTCAACTCTGTCAGTGCGCCAGTTGTGGCTACATGGTAAAGCTCTTTGGAGTCCTCTGACTCTAAAAGGTGCTTTACAAGAGTGAGTCATTCATCATTTAGATCGTGAACCCAGAGAAGTTAATGAATCTAGAGAACAATGTTCCTGCAGGTTCTGTCAACACACGACTGACCGTGAGGTGACATCTGGGAGGCAGAAGCAGCAAGCTTTGGGAGCATCACCTGCTAACTCTAGAAATTCTGCTGGATGAATCCAGATGTGACCGGCTCCTGCTAGCCTGATGCTTCTCTGTTTGAAGTGAGGAAACTAGAAAGCTCCATCCATTTGTGACAAAGCTCTGCAAGCACTCATTTTTCTGACCTCATCCCTCCTTTCCTTTTGTAGTTTACGAACACGAACACCAAACACAGCAACACCTACTTTTACACATAAAACAGTTTTGTTGCAAAACCTCTCTCTTGACAAATTTTGAAAATCAATAGTGAATTTTAAAGAAGATCAAGGAAACAATGAAAAAATAAAACACTATGCTCTTGTGAACTTAGAGGACAAAAATGTCCCATTGATTTCCATTCAAACTGCAGTTTTTGATCCTGGGCTGCAGGCAGGTGCATAAACATACTAACTGTTTTTCTTTTCTACACTTTAAAGTTCAAGTTGACCTTTTGACTTCAATACAAACAGCAGAAGATCTAAAAACAAATGTGCAAACCTTCTCATCCGGGCCACGGAGAAAACTCATTTCAGCTGCTCGTATTCACGATCTCATTCTTTTGGTCATCTGTGGTTCTCATCTAAAGCGGAGCTCCACCACCCCTAGAGAAGAAACTAATTTTAGATGTTTGTATCAGTTCCTTTGCTACTATCATTTTTGACTCCATATTTATCCAAGTGTGTTTCTACCAGAGCTCAAAAGTAGCACAATGCAACACACACGGTAACCTTTGGCATCCTTTTAAAGCCTCAAATGAAAGCAAGTGAGACTGAGACAATGGCTTCACATGAGTGCTACTTGATAAAAGTATTTGTTATGGCTGCTGCTTCATGGTGCCAAACAGCAGGATTTGAGGCTTTGGGATGGATCTTTATTATCTTACTCTACTCCTCAGTCTTACATTTTGTGTCTTCCTGTCATTAAAAAAGTTCTTTACAGCCTGAATCCCTTTCTCTATTATTTGACAGCTTTCTTGCTCTCTCCCGCCCGGCTGTTGAGCTTGTATTTGAATGGACTTTGGGTCAAACTGAACAGCTGTTCATTCCCCAATTAGAAATCTTCAAAGCTTGCATTTTACCAGCAGCAGCAATAGCAGTAGTTTACCACATTCTCTTTGTTCTCGCTCTGTGCTGCAACTTGTTCTCATCCACTCATCTCTTATAATTACCTCTATTTTAACTATTTCTCTGGTTTGAATGTGAAAATGTTCACCCCTCTTTGTCTTTTGTGTCTGGCTAGGAGGAGGGATGCTGGTTTCCATGGCAACCGTAACTCTTGGGATTATGTGAACTGTGACCACATAGATTTTGTCTGTCACTGTATTTCCCAGCATTAAGAGCTCACACCTTGTCATTCCTAATGTCTTCCTGCACAGGTGGTTTAGTCACTATGTCTAATTTTTATAAATAAATAAAAACTAGTTAAGTTAAATACTTCATAAATATACTTAAAATCAGGGATGTTCGATATCGGTTTTCATTTTTACCTGAACACCGATACCTGATATACCGATATGGTCTGACTCTTAATTCCCGATATTGACATATGCTGTCCCCCCCTCTCATTAAAAAGAAAAACTAAACATTTTAGGTAACTAACATCACATATTTCCTATCATTAATGCCTAAATTTTAAACATTCTCTGTGCAAAATGACAGCTAGTTCAATTAAAGTTAGTTATAGGAAGAGCGCCATATTTATTTAGTCTCAAGCAGCAGCTGAAGCTCATTGTCCTTAAGCTTTACGCTAAGATGTGTGTATTAGTAATTATTTTTTTCTTTTACTGTGTATTGCAGCCATGGTGATAATCATTCATAAAGATCTTCAGATAGGAAAAGAAAAGTAAAGATCATTTTTTGTATCACTTGTTAGCTGGCTAGCTACACATAGCTACATGCTGTGAGGACAGCGTACGTTAACTATAGGGCAAATTTCTACTTTACATCTTGTGCCAAATGCACGAAAATATCTCAAAACTTTACCTCACCAGGTACCTCAAAGACCTTTACCTCTGTCATATTTTGACATTTTGAGAGAGAGAAGTAGCTAAGCGGTTGATGTATGATATGTGTGTGGTATGTAAAAAGCTGAAAACCCATACCAATATTTTTCCAGTATTACCTTTTAATGTATAAATTGGCCGATAATTAATATCCCTACTTAAAAATGACCTTCAAGGAAAACCTGTGGTTTTTGTTAAATACGTAGGTTGTGTTATATCCTTGGGTTATTTAAGTACTGAAAGGAAATGGATAGTAAAATAACTTTTATTCATCTTAAGAGATTTGTCCTAGCCTCGTTTAACTTTTCCAGCAGCTGTAAAAGTGATGAATGCTGTTCCCTGACCTGCCTGATTAATGCAGACATCCCCCCCCTGTTGCCGTCTGGACTCTGTCATATTTGTTTTATTTTACTTCACTTTATAGCTACATTAATCCTCGAAGGCACAGAATTTCTCAAACAAATGACCCTGAGGAACTTCTTTGTTGAATATGAGCTCTTTAATGGAGAACCTGTTCATAAATTTGCAGTAAGAAGTCCTTTTTTTTTTGTAGCAATTAAGAACAGTTTTTCTCTGCAGATTTTTATTATTCATCATCTAATTCTTCTTCATACTAAAGTATTTTTATAAAAGATGATCACTTCATTAAAAAAGTTTGTTTATTTTGGATCCCCATTAGTTTCCACCAAATCTGTATGGCTTTGAGGAGATTCTGGTCCACTATCTGGTGCCTCAGGAGGGGAAAGCAGTGTGCTACCAGCTTTGTTTATAGTGAGGACGGGTGGGGACGGTGTGCTGCTGACCTCTACTTGGGACAATGTGGATCGGTGAGAGGAATACTTTGAAGACCTCCTCAAGCCCACCGACACGTTTTCCAGTAACCCCGGGTTTCCACGGGAGCCGCCAGCAGCACGTTACTGCAGCAGCACGTCTTGCTCGCGTAAGCTGCTGCTTGGCCCTTCCCACGAGACGCGAAGCAGCAGGGGAGCAGCTGTCACCGACAGAGCACGAAGTCACACGAGCGACTTTGTCAGTAAACACAACAACAAGCAGGAGAAAATTACAACATGGTTTGTGTTTTATGTTCTGTCCGTTTTATAATCGCCAACACGGACCTGAAAAACAAAGGAGGCCGCTAGCTAGGAGATAACTTCTCACGGGACCGCACAGTTAGTAACTTTTTTAAAAGTAAAGCAACCGGAAGGCAGTACGTTCTTTATTCTGAAAATCTCGGTAGCTTCTCTCCATTTCCTGTCTTTCCTTCCCCAAAAATGTCAAACTTGACCCGTTTCAGAGGCGTCGCGTGTAGAAAATAGAACCGGCGCGTAAAGGCTGCGACATGCTGTTCCTGAGACGCGGCCGACTCGCGCTGCTGACGGCTCCAGTGGAAAAGGTTCTGTTGACCACAGCGGTTCCTATCAGCAGCTATGACATGCTGCTGCAGTAACGTGCTGCTGACGGCTCCCGTGGAAAGCTGGGGTTAGGAAGCAGAGTCCGGGGACTTTGGTATGAGCTCTACAGTCTCTGGTAGTGAGGTCACTGGGGTGGTAAAAAAAAAACTCCTCGGTGGCAAGGTCCTGGGGGTGGATGAGATCCGCCCGGAGTTCCTCAAGGCTCTGGATGTCGTAGGGCTTTGTTGGCTGACACGGCTCTGCAATATCGCGTGGACATCGGGGGCAGTTCCACTGGACTGGAAGACTGGGTGGTGGTCCCCCTATTTTAAAAAGGGGGGCCGCAGGATGTGTTCCAACTACAGGGTTCACACTCCTGAGCCTCTCTGGAAGTGTTTCCAGGGGTTCTGGTGAGAAGGGTCCAACAGATTGTTGAACCTCAGATTCAGGAGGAGCAATGTAGTTTTCATCCTGGCTGTAGAACACTGGACCAGCTCTATACCCTTAGGGGGGTCCTGAAGGGTGTGTGGGAGTTCGTCCAACCAATCTACATGTGTTTTGTGCAGAATACATTGACTGCATCCCTCGGGAGGCCCTTTGCGGGATACTCCGTGAGTATGGGGTACCAGGCCCTCTGATACCGCCTGTTAGGTTCATGTATGACCTGTGCCAGAGCTTGATCCACATTGCCGGCAGTAAGTCGAGCTCGTTTTTGGTGAGAGCTGGACTCTGCCCTTTGTCACCGATTCTGTTCATATTTTTTATGGACAGGATTTCTAGGCGCAGCCAAGGTGTGTAGGGGATATGTTTTTGTGGCCTAAGGATCAGGTCTCTGCTTTTTGCAGATGATGTGGTCCTGTTGGTTTCATCAGAACATGATCTCTGGCTCTCACTGGAGTGGTTTGCAGCTGAGTGTGAACCAGCTGGGATGAGAATCAGCTTCTCTAAATCCGAGACCATGGTCTTGATTCAGAAAAGGGTAGAATGCCTTCTCCGGGTCAAGAATGAGGTTCTGCCCCATTTGGAGGAGTTTTAGTATCTTGGAGTCTTGTTCACGAGTGAGGGAAAGATGGAACGTGAGATTGATAGGTTGATTGGTGCTGCGTCTGTGTCAGTGATGCGGTCGTACCAATCATCATTGGTTGTGGTGAAGAGAGAGCTGTGCCAGAAGGCGAAGCTTTCGATTTACCGGTCATTTTACATTCCTACCCTCACCGCATCTTGTCATGAGCTTTGGGTAGTGACCGAAAGAATCAGATTGTAAATACAAGCGGCCAAAATGAGTTTTCTCCTCTGGGTGGCTGGGCTCTCCCAGATGTGGTGAGAAGCTTGGTCATCTGGGAAGGGCTTGGAGTAGACCCGGCACTCCTCCACATTTAGAGGAGCCAGTTGAGGTGGCTCAGGCATCTAGTCAGGATGCTTCATGGATGCCTCCCTGGTGAGGCTTTCCTGGCATGTCCAGCTGGGAGAAGTTCTAAAGGAAGACCCAGGACATGTTGGAGGGACTATGTCTCACAGCTGGCCAGGGAATGCTTTAGGATTCCCCCAGATGAGCTGGCCCAAGTGGCTGGGGAGAGGGAAGTCTGGGCCTCTCATCTTAGGCTGTTGCCCTCGCAACCTGACTCCAGATGAGTGGCTGAAAATAGATGGATGGATGTATGGATGGATGGATGGACAGTTTCCACCAAAGTTGTTATCTTCCTGGGGTCTAATTCACAAAATATACAAAATCAACACAACATTACATACATGGCTTCATATATCCAAACTAATTCTTTGTTTCCATTTCAGACAGAACCCCATTAGAGGTTCTTAACCCTCAATAAATACAACATTCAGGCAGAACTAATATTCTATTAAAACTTTAATGTTGTAAAGAACGCAAGGCCCTCTGATATTAACGTATTCCATTTCTGAGATGCTCTATAAACAGATTTTTGCAAGAAATTGGTGTGAACCCATTTCACCTTTAATTTAGTATCACATGTAATTCTTCAGATGTTTTCTTCACAAGCTGCCATTCCAGAAGACAAACTTGGTCCAACTAATGTAGATGCCTTGCAATTCCAAATGGAGGCTTAACTAAATTAAGTGTTTTGGCAGAAATCCACACAAATTTTGGTCAAAGTGATTTGTTGCTATTTTAGGCCAGAATCTCACTGAGCTGTGACAATCAGTATTCATGAGGAGTTTTCTAAATGTCTCCAAACATCTGCAAGTTTTCTTGATTTTCTCCCGTAAGTCACAGGGCCTTGCTTTGTGGAAATTTTCAAGACCAAAGTTCTTTCTTCTCAAGCACTCTTAAGCTAGTTAGTGAGTCAAAAGTGAAATAAATCAGAAAACTTTGGGAGGCACTTGCACCCAAACTGTGGACAATAAGGAGCTAATTGAAACCAAATTAAGACAATGACTAAACTAGTGCTAGCTAGAACGTTTGCACAAATGCCCCATGTGAACTATCTGGGAAATTCTCTTTCATCTCAAATCCATCTCTAACATATCTCAGTGAGATGCTGGCTTTAAATTTTGCACATCTTCCTTTTATTTTCTGTTATTCTATGTCCTCAGTTTCTGTGTATCTGCTCAAATGTGATTTTTATAGATTGTGTTGCTCAGACAGGTCATTTTTGAGATTGTGTTCTCAAACATTTTACCTGGTAAAATAAGGGTTAGAAAACATTCACCTGTCAACGTTTACACAAAACTACAAAAAAAGAGATTGTTTTGGGGGGGAATAAAGGAGATATTTATAGGAAATGTGTTCGCTCTTTTTAAATTCGGATAAAAATGATGGTTTTATTCAGTAAATAAACATTTCTCTGCATGCGTTCTGTCTCATACTGTCCATGTCTTTATATATTTTGTAAATGTCCTCCTGTAAATCTGGCTCAGCATGTATTTTTTTATTTATTTTTTGCTCGTTCTTCGAACATTTTACATTTTTCACATGTCATGCATTTTGCTGTGTAGAGGGAAGGTAGGCAATTTATTTAGTTTCTTGCCAGAGAGGAAGAAATCATGCTGCTTCACAGCAATAAAGATGATGATGAAAGAAAGGAGGCCCAATAATTCACCAAACGGTTTTATTAATATCCTGTTCCTCCGCTGAGCTTCAGTGGAATATTTCATCACTAGAAATTGAAACAAATGAAGACGATAATCTTGAAAAGGCCTTTTTGTTCAAGGACCATCACCTCCTTCCATAACATGGATAAGATGATGATCCTGTTTTATGTTTTGCTGAACCATTACAGATTTTCTTTTATTTGCATTTGCATTATTATAAAGTTGACAATATTATAGTACATCAGTTTTGAATAGAAACAAAAATTAATTCTTACAAATGTCCAAAATGCATGTATGTTTTTTCCCCCTGAATTTTCAGGTGGGCGCTTGTTTTGTGTTACTAAAAAATAAAATCACATGCTTGTTTGTCTAGAGTCCAACCTTTAGATAGATCTCATCACTGCCATCCATCCTTACGTCTCTTCAACTCGCTCTCTCACCCTCGTCCCTTCTGTTCCTGTTCTCTCGCTCTGCTCTCTGCTTTTCCTCTTTGCCTCCTGTCATCAATCAGCTGTCCCTCTTTCCCCTGTCTCATGCACTGCATCTCCTCTGCTTTATCTGAGGTGAAGCAGGTGTTGCTTTCTGAGCTCATCTCCTCATCTCTTCCCCACTGTTTTGTTGCTTTGGTGTCAAAAGGGCAGCAGCACAGAGGGATCAGAGAGTTTGTGGGTGAGGGAGAAATGGAAAAGATGCCAAAGGTGTCCTGTGAAGCATTATGGCCACAGCCTGACAAGACAAAAGATGACTGGTGGTAAATGTTTTTATGGCTGTAATTAGAGGAAAATGTTTACTTTCCTTTTGGTGAAGAGGGGAAGTAAGAGAAAAGGGAAATGTCAGGCTAGTTTAGATTGATGACTGCAAATCTGAAAACAAAACACATGTCATTTTTATCCCAATAATACAGAACATACATTTACTGAATACATATGTATGTAAAAGTAGAGTACTCATTAGTCTGTCTAATTCTCTCCTTTAATGTACATTACCTTGTTGCTTTATTATTTAGCAGAACATCTTTTTTTTCTGCACAATCCAGCAGCCAATGTCTCCTGCTAATGTTTTGATTCATAGAAGGAATCAAAGTGCGGCGAATGCTCACAGTCTCTCAGCTGTTGAGTTGACACAACGAGCAAGTAACGCCTGAATATACTTTTTTTGCTGATAACCTGTATAGATGAGTGTCTAATGGTGCTGTACACATGTGTAATCATTAGTGTGGAGGTTTAGTGCAATTTACTTAAATTTAATATTTCAGCCCAAAACCATAATTATCTCTCCATCTTCAGGTTAAAACTCTGCTCCACATGTATGTAGAACCAGCTGTGGTTGATGGCTAAGCTGAAAAATGTGACATTCTTAGCAAATTACTACGTAACTGCACTGCACTGGTCTCCAGCTGAGGCAGCCACACCTCCACTTGGCTCAGCCACTCACCTGCCGATATGACACGCTGGCGCTCTGAGTCACTTGCCTCCTTGGGGAAAAAAAAAACGCCTTCTTCCCCCTTTTCATCTAATGATAACGGTTAATAGAAAATTCTCTAGAATGCTGCAGAATCTGTGTCTGCTCTTCTGAGCGGTAAGTCTACCGTGAGTGTGTGCTTGCGTGCACGTGAGAGTACACTGGGTCTGGGTGGGATTTGATCCCCAGACTCTCTGGTGAGAGTCATGTGTGCTAACCAGTCAGCCAAAGGGATATCCCTCTGGCTGACTGGTTAGTGTGCCCAGGCCCTCATTTCTCCACCTTGCCACACTCCGACAGGACCCGCATGGGGGTTGAGGGGGGTGCTGTTTACCACTGCCTTAGCGCCGCCCTCTTGGTCCGCCAGGAGATGCCTCTTTCAGAAGCATTTTCCTTTTTTTTCCTAACAGGAAGTGTGGATGAAAAAAGGTCCACACCCATGCCTTGACTCCCACTTTAAAGAATACACCTTGGTCTATCGTGTTTTTTTTGTCTCATCTGTGAACAATTTTGTAATTTTTATTTTGAAAGATGTAATGAATAGGTGTAGAAAGGATGGCAAAAACACTGCTAATAGTCACAGATGTAGTGGGAAGGTAAAAGAAAAAAAAGCCTGGTAGATGTGAAACCGAAAGTAAAAAGTGCTTCTTAAAGAAGAAAAATGTTGCTTTTAATATCAGTATGAATCTACGATTTTTATAAAGTAAAGAACAAGTTGTCACATGAGTAATGAACCGAAAACAGGGTTCAACTGGGTTCACCTGATGGCCTGTTTTTGCCGTGTTGTTTCCGGCATTTTGGTGTTTTGGGTTATTTTTGGCTGAAAAATGTCAGTGGCCGAATTTTCGATGCATCCCTGTTGTTTATTAAAAACTGGTTGTTACGTTGATGGTTCAGACCCCTTTCACACGCTCCTCTGTCTTACGCAGGGGACACACCGGCCGCTGAAGCGCCGCGAAACGGGGACTGCCTTCATTCGGCGCCCTTGTTTTCCTATTCTATACACCACATGGGCCGCCGAAGCACTGCGCAGCGATCGTTTCGGCGTCTGCTCTATTTTTTTCACGAGCCGCGGGTGAATCGCGTCAATTCTGGCAGGAAGTCAAACCTAGACATAAGAGGCAGGCCGGTAAATTTAACAAAATAAAGCATTTCAAAATCCAATTCCGCGATAGTCAAATGTGTTCGTAAACAGACGCCGCATAAAAACCACACGAACACACACACACACACACACACAGCGAACATGTGTGTGTGTGTGTGTGAGACCACATGAAGTGGGTGTGGTTTTGGGTGTCTTTCAACCGGAGCAAACAGGACAGAGGCACAGAAAGTCGTAGGCCAGCTATTAACAACTGGTTCACACTATAGAGCTCCGGGAGTTGACGTCACTTCTCCCGGCATGCAACAGTTCAAATCGAAAAGGTGCCATATTGGCAGGCAGAAGCCCGCAGCTGGACTATTTGTTATTGTCAGAAAACTCAATCAAACGGCAAATATGGTAGATTCCTGTTGTGCCCCAGGATGCAGAACAGACGCGTACGACATAAGGAATGAGCCATCTACAGGATTTCCCAAGATCCGGAGCGCCGCAAACGTTGGATCATTGTAATAAAACGCACTAGTGACCGGGCTAAAATGAAACTGTGGGACCCCGAGAGTAAAGGTTTTCGCTTATGCAGCAACCACTTCATATCAGGTACTTAAACCAACGTTTCCTCAACTGTGTATGGTGTTTTTTAAATGCTTTTATTACGATTCTTAGTGGGCTTCCTAAACTTATTTTGGCGTGGCTTTTTCTGTCTTATTACTCATAGCAACAAGTAAACATCACGTAAAACGTTGCCTCGTGAGTTCTGCGTGCTGCCGTTTACGTGTTTTATGATCACAGCAATTAACCGGGTAAGCTGTATTTCATTTTTAAGCAATGGTTGATCAATTGTCAGATCACACATAAATAGCACTTTGGATTGCTATTATCTGTCTCACCGAGACAGATCTCAGACAGATCCTGAGACGCTCCTGCCTGACATATTTATTTTTTTCACGGAAAAAAATCAAACTAGTGATTTCTCTTGGCGTTCAGTTTATACATTCAAACAGCACTGCACTCTATTTAAACTACTTACCAGTAAATCTATGTTATTTGTCCATCCATCCATCCATCCATTTTCATCCACTTATCTGGAGTTGGGTTGCGGGGGCAATAGCGTCGAGAGGCCCAGACTTCCCTCTCCCCAGCCACTTGGGCCAGCTCCTCCGGGGGAATCCCAAGGGGTTCCCCGGCCAGGTCCGGTAAGAAGTCCGCTCCAACAGCTTCTGGCGTTTTTAAAAAGTATCCCAGGGGCACGGTAAGGGTCGGAGATGTTTAGTCTATTTAATGTCTGACTACAGTGATCCCTCGCTACTTCGCGGTTCATTTATCGCGGATTCACGACTTCGCAGATTTTTTCTTTGGAGCCTTATTCAAGGGATATTCACCGATTCGCGGAAATTTTTCACCGATTCACAGTATTTTTCTATGCGAAATATCAAGAAATTCCTGTTTTTTTTTTCATCAATTTCATCATAAAATGCACTTTTTGTAATAAAACTATAAAAAAGCAAGTAAAAATACAGTACTATGTAAAGGGAGGGTTTTAAAAGTCTGAATACTGAATACGTACCTGATAAATAAATACTGTAAATATGGTGTCCCTACTTCGCAGATTTTCACCTATCGTGGCCAGGTCTGGAATGCATCTACTGCAATAAACGAGGGATCACCTGTATATAAAACGATTTCTTCGGTTTTAAAGTGTGAAGTAAACTCCGACGAAGTAAAATCCAAGCCGATCCCGTTCATTTTGTTTACATTTGTTGCCTGCCAACTGGCGTCTACTCTCTGAGAGTCACGTGACGTCCGGAGCTCTATAGGTTCACACACGCGTGAAACAACACACACAAACAGCAAGGGGGAGGGGGTGTAGAGGAAAAGAGCAGAGAAAAGGCAGAGAGGAAATGGAGGACACTAAGTGGTTAAAAGAAAAACTACGAGGCGCGCCTCGACCAGACCGGAGAAAGAAGCGTCTGGTCTGAACTGAGGAGCAGCGGCCGAATTTCGTGAGCGCTTCGCCTCCCGGCGCTTCGCGGCGCTTTGGCGGCCAGTGTGTCCCCGGCGTTATGCATCATTCAGCCGCTCAAACTGCCTGCTGCCAAAAGCTTTGTTGGAAGGAAAAATAAAATTCTGTACTTTCTTTGAGGGAAACTGGAAATGATTCATTGATTTGTTGAGCTAATTTCTGGCATATGGTATTCAAGGGAAGCAGAGCAGGTTGACAAGTAAATCCCACCACAGAAGCTGCTGTTGTGTCTTTGGGCAAGACACTTAAACCAATTTGCCTGCTGGTGGTGATCAAAGGGACTGGGTGGTGCCAGTATTTGGTAGTCTCACCAGTGTGTGAATGTGTGTGTGCATGGAGGGATGGCTGATTGTGTTGTGAAACGCCTTGGGGAGTTGTAGAAGCCAAGAAGACTATACAAATAAAGGCCATTTACCATTTTTAAGCTGCCGTAACTTCCTGTAAAAGATGATGATTCAGGTATGATTGATGATTTCAACAACTGGTGTAGCTGAGAGGTTAAACTCTGCAGGTAAATCCTCCTCAGCCTCAGAAAGCATCTCTCCACTTTTTATTTGACATATTTTTGTTTCGGTTCATACTTGAAGAGAAAGAGGAAGAGATGTGGTGGAGCCTGTTTCAGTATCACAAATCAGTTTTTACTGCTTTGAATTTCATCTCACCTCGTCTCTTAATGTGTTCTATTCTAAAACATAGGTCTGTTCTTTTTCCTTTTAGGAAAGAGGGCAGAAAGACTAGTTTTTATTGTTATTCAACTGAAAAGCAGATTTCTGAAAGTATCTGAAAACTAATTAAACATATGCAGTTTTATTTACATTCTGAGTTTGTCACAATCAAATGCAAGAATTTTTCTTTAATATCTGTTTGTCCTGTTTATTCCTTTCAAATGGGTTCTTTCTTTTGATCATCCTGGCGTCTGTCAGCCATAAACTGCTTGTTGTTTCCCGTCTCCGTCTTTTGTCCTTGAGTTGTTTCCAGCTCAGTCCCCTCAGCCTTTGTCTCCTTGGCCCTCATCTGTGTTCCTCAACCACCCTTTACCTCAAATAAAAATAATATTGGAGCATCAGAGAAGTGTTTGAAAGCAACGTTCCCTGAGAAGCAGTTTTTACTTGTTATTTTTTAAATATGATGGGTCTCTTGGAGTTTCACATGCAGGCTGAACATGAAAATAGTCTTCTACCCCTTTATCCTGTATTAGCCACTGATAGAATAGCCTAGTGAATTAGACCAAATTCTTGCCTTGCAAAGTTTGAACTATAGATTGAAAACATGCCTTAAAACTTAAAAGATTCAAAATATTAAAATATACACAATTTAAGGACTAAAAATAATTTGAGAATGAATAAGTGACAAATACCACTGATGTGTGCTTTATTTAAAATCGATTTGCTCGTGTGTAATTTGGTTATTCCACACTCAGTGTTACTGCAAAAAAAAAAAAGCTGTTTCCAAATGAGAAAGTTCAACAGTATCTGTTGATAAAGGAAAATGTGCACATTTGCCGTCACTTTTTCAATAAATATTGAGTATGGCCCACAACTTCGTTCCTGTTTCTCATTTCGGCCAAGTGTGAAATTGAGTGTTACACCTCTGATCTAACTGAAACATCTTTTTTGTGTTACTTTACATTCACGCAATACTTTTCCAAAGCTCATCGCTAGATTAACCACCCTATAACACCATGATGGAATAAAAACAGTGGTGGTACGTGTCTCCTCAATCAAATGTAGGACGTAAAAATCAGCAAATTCTTCATTTCTGCATCCATCAGGATTTTAAATATTCTACAACTGCTGGAGGAGCTGCCAGACATTCATTTTCCATTAGGATCAATAAAGTTTAACTATCAAGTGTATTGATCATTGCAGAGGTCCACAGTAACACAATAACATGTTTTCTAAAAGATAAAGTTAAAATTTAATGCAACTTTCTTTAACCTTTACCTTTGTATAATAAAAACCATGTGGTGATAAATGCTTTAGCGTCCAGAAATGGTCAGATTTTCATCTATTTTAGACTTTTTAGAGACCCGTCATCTTCATACATCAATCTGCCTCTGTGCATCTTCCTGTCTAATATTCCAAGCTGCAAGAAAGATTTTGCAAGTGTTCTGAGGTTTGCTTGGTATTACCCTCAGTGCGCCGTTATCTCCGTGACGGTAAATGAGGGAAAAACAAATTGATCGGATCCTGCACGTCTTTTAACACATTGGTCAGGATTGACGCACTTTGTTTTCATTTAGTTGGTTAAAAAAAAGTCGGGCTCGGGTCGGGCCAGAGAATCCTGAAAACCTTTTCGGGCCGGGTCGGCTGGGGCTCCACCCCCTCGGGCCGGGCCGGACACGGGCTCAGATTTTAGGCCCGTGCAGGGCTCTAGCTAGGGGCTGTGGAGGTTCCAAGACCAAACTTTACAAAGCAAGAATTTGGTCTAGTTCACCGGGCTAGAAAATGTTTGAAAGCTTTTGAGATTTAATATAATAGATTATCAAATATGCCTGTGTGTATACTTAGCTAATCTAAGCAGCAGCAGATCATTACAGCTTAGTTTGTTTTTTAGGCAATATTTCTCTTCTATGTGTAAACTACCAACGTTCATGTATAAGTAAATAGTATCATATCTCTGCCAGATAACAAAATAGAAACGTATCGGACAAGGAAAATCAGACTAGCTGTGAAAACTGTTGAGTTTCCCTGGTTTTATAAAAGCTGGTCCACACCATGAAAGAAAAACACAATAAATACTGGTTGAGATATAATTTGGTCCGTCTAAATCTATGGTTCTTTTCAGAGCTGTAGGCTACATTTAATGCAATATTAAACTTTTTGCTTAGACTGAGCATCCGTCTGACCTGATTCAGGTTTACGGTTGTATCCTCAGGGTGTCCAGTGGGAGGTGATTTGGGAGTCTCATGGCATGGCTGTTAGTCATCAGCTTTAACTCTGAGAATAACAAAATAACCTTTAATTTGTCTGCTTTAGGGGATAAATTTTTAGAAAAATGTCACTGTGTGAAGTCCTGTTTATGTTCCAGATGCAGGTGATTTCCCAGCATTCCTCTGATTGGTGCAGAACACATGCTGGGGTGCTGCAGGTTGCCTTTTAATTAGCTTTTTTATGCTTCTAACAAATCCTCAGAGCAATTAAATGAATGATTTACTCTTATTTAAAAGATTTGTGGTCATTATCAACAGTAATGAATTACTGAGTCATTGATATTGGTGCCAGATGACTAAACAACGCGGCGTCTTGTTTGAAGACTGAATTTCTGCCTTCAGTTAGAAGCATGCTTATTTCATGCTCTCTCTTATTTGCAAATCGTCAAATTGTTCGTTTTTGCCTGAGACGCAAAATAAGAAAAACGAATTTGGCCCTAATGATGAAACACTGGTTATGCTCTGTAATTCGTTTGCTACGGGCAGTTCAGGTTAGGGATTGAAAATAACTTGTGAATGCAGCGGAAGTAAATCTGACTGGAAGTTGCATCTAAAGTAGGAAAACGTCAATGGAATTCATTCACTAACATCTTTACTCAAATTATTGTTTGTATTTGTCTAAAAGGACATTTTGCAAGAGGAATCTAAATTAAATGTTGGAGCAACTAAGATGAGAAATAGTGTCTTGATTTTAGAATGAAGATTTATTGAATAGATTTTGTTCTTCACAAGGTTTATTATAGTCAGGAACAAGCTTATACCTCCACCTAGTGGTCACAATGAGTATTGGGATAGGAAAACGCCCCATTCGTCTTGACACAGCCTTCTTCTCCATCCTTTATTTTCTCAGGACAGCAAAGAACCTCCAGACTGCTGCATTAGTGAATCTTTCACGTCTCCTTCATGCACTCTTGGAGTCGACCTGCGCAGGGGCAGGCGTCGTTTCTCTGGCAACCTGCAGCTACCCCCTTTATCATGGCGTCAGGGGGAAAGGTCACGAACACCAGACATCGAGAGCATGGCCCGGCCGACATCCCTCCCATTTGGGGCCCCTCCAAGGATAGACATCACACCTGTGGATCCAGACAGGTGTGTGGAGTGTTTACTTGTTTTCTTTACTGTGTTCACTACACCAACATGTGAGTTATGATGGCTGAAATCTGCAGCTTCCAGTGCTTTTCCTTGTGTCATGTGACACAGAAGCTGTGCAAGCCCCCTAACGAGCATGCATCACATCATGGCAGCACACACATCATATCATACCAATAAAGCAGCACAATAAGCTGCAAATATTTGTCAAAAAAGATGGTGCATGCAGCATTACACAACAAAATGACCACGCTTTTATTAAAGTTTGACTATTAACACATTAGAGGTACTGAAAGCTGTGGATGAATCTCATGCCTGACATGGTTTAGCAGGGCTGCGGTGTGTCATCCTCACTTCATTATTTAACGTTCAGGTTGCATTCACCCTGTCAAAACTGACACTGCCTTGTTTCATTATTCATGCTCCAAGCCGCCAGACACCATGTATTCACACGCATGCACACACACAATGTGCAATTTTAGGCAACACAAACAGCAAGTGGCCGATGTTGATGTTATGCAGGTGTGTGTGTGTGTGTGTGTGTGTGTGTGTGTGTGTGTGTGTGTGTGTGTGTGTGTGTGTGTGTGTGTGTGTGTGTGTGTGTGTGTGTGTGTGTGTGTGTGTGTGTGTGTACAGATACTGAGCAAGTCTTGATTAAATTGAGCTTGATTTGATTTTAGCTTGTTAAAAGTGTTTCTGATCTGTGGTAATTAGCTCTGTTATCAAATGTGTGTATTGTATTTTTACCATGATTTTAATGTCTCATGAAGGAAAAACAAAAACACACAAATCGAAAATAGCACATAAAGTTAAATCAACTACAAAATTCAAATAAGGATGTACAAGCACCAAATGTGTTATTGTTAGGTTTGCTCTCGACATGAAGTACAGAAAAGGAAAACTCCTGTCTTTCTTATCTAAATGCATCTACTGTAAATGGCAAAAACATACAGTAAATCCTCTAATACAGGCACGGGCCTGTATTTGACTGAAGCTCATCAAGCTCCGGGCCTTTATTGGAAGGAGGGCCAGTATTAGAGGCAGGCCTCTATTTCTATTTGAGCAAAATGAACTAATGGTTCGCTGGAGTTTTTGACAGTTAATATTGCGCCCACATTTTCAAAGTTAAACACATTTCTTTTAACAATGGTAGTTTCTGCTTCAGCCCTCCCCCCCTCCCCCTGCGCAGCGGCCGCAAACTCACTGATGCGCCTGCAGCCTCTCAGAGTTCCTGCTGCTCTAAACATTAAAATAATTATTTCATTTTCTGTTCCTCACTTCTGATTACCTTCAATGGTGTTTGTTTGTTGCAACCACCAGGTACAAAAACTAACTTGTTTTTATTTGACTATTTTTCTGTCCTGCCTGTTTATTATCTTCCTGCATCTCCTCTCAATCCTAAAGAAAAACTGCTACCTGGGTTCAAATATATTCACCTTATGAGTTACCTTTGAACTGCAGTTCTAAAAGATCTACCGACCGCAAAAACAGCGGAGTGCTCGCTGCTTGGCGGCCGTATCAGTGATCAGTGCGTCGGATGACAAGGTGATGCGCGCAGCGCCCCGCTCCACAGCATGCAGCGAAACGCATCAGGCGCAAATAAAAGACAGAAAACATCAAAGGAAATGAACCGACATGAACGATTGCGTGTTAAATAATTTGGCAACACCTGATTGTTACTGTGGCCGTGCTCAGGAGGCAGATCTACCGACCGCAAAAACAGCAGAGTGCTCCCTGCTTGGCGGCTGCATCAGTGATCAGTGCGTCGGAGGACAAGGTGATGTGCCCCGCTCCACAGCAGCGAAACACATCAGGCGCAAATAAAAGACAGAAAACATTAAAGGAAATGAACCGACATGAACGATTGCGTGTCAGTACCGACGCTCTGGCAGAGCGCGTTGCCCCCCCACCCCCCCCCCACCCCCCCGAGCGCAGGAGCTTGTCACCTGCTGACAGCAGGCTGCTGTCTTTTCCGAGGGCTGCATCTTGCCGGTCATTATCACGTAACAGCGACTAGTCGACGACATGCATAAAAAGTCACTATAGTGAAGTCGACTAGTTCATACAACCCCTGCTACTGCTCCCCAGAGTGTTCTGCAGCATAATCAGCACGTTCTCTTTGAACTTCATATCAAATTTTCGCCTCCTCTTCGTCTCCGCACGGTTAAAGTTACCCTCGCGGTTTATCACTGGCAAATCAAAAGTGAGACGATGACACAACCGCCCCCCGTACTTGCTTGTTACCACATTCCACCCGGCCACAATAAGAGACCGGCCATTATTCACCTCGGCCGACTCCGACACCGGCCAAAATGGGAGACCCGACCTTTAATTGAATACCGGCCTGTATTAGAGGATTTACGGTAATAGATCTTAAAGAATTACTGGCTGACAAATTTTTAAAACATCTAGATGGCCAAAAAAAAACCCTTCAAAATATGAGAGCGCAGACACCCAGCAGAGAAAACTCATTTCAGCCGCTTGTATCTGCAATCTTGTTCTTTCAGTCATTACCCAAAGCTCATGACCATAGGTGAGGGTAGGAACGTAGATCGACCGGTAAAATGAGAGCTTCACTTTTCAGCTCAGCTCTCTCTTCACCACGACAGACCGGTACAATGCCCGCATCACTGCAGACGCAGCACCAATCTGCCTATCAATCTTCATTTTTCCCTCACTCACGAACAAGACCCCGAGTACACCCAACAGGGCCCCACCGAGGTACGCAGTTGAATGCCTTCTCCAAATCCACAAAACACGCATAGATTGGTTGGGCAAACTCCCACGCTCCCTCCAGGACCCCCCTAAGGGTATAGAGTTGGCCCAGGATGAAAACCATGTTGCTCCTTCTCAATCTGATGTTTGACATTCTGATGGAACCTCCTCTCCAGAACCACCAAATAGACCTTGCCAGGGAGGCTCAGGAGCGTGATCCTCCTGTAGTGGGAACACATCCTGCTGTCCCCCGTGTTAAACAGGACTACCACCACCCCGGTCTGCTTTTGATATTTAATTCAAATTAAATCCACATATGATGATCCTCCAAACATGTTAGCAATTAAGTTTTTTAATCCTCAACAAAACATCACTAACAGCAGAAAATGCAAGAAGAGGCGAGATGTATGCATATCATCAGTGTTAATGTGTAAGACTCATAATACTGACCCCCCTCCTCTTCTGACACATGTCTACCCCCTGAAACGGGAGCCATAGAGCCACTAACCAGGCATTTATTGAACTATAACACACAGTAAATTAATTAAATATGAGTAAGACCTTTAAAAAGTTACAAATGTTGACATGAAATGATTTATTTTCTAAATTAGTCAAATTTTAATTTGCATGTTATTAATCGCTATGTTTTCATCCTTTTTAGCTCTTGTCTAATTCTGGTCCAAGGACCTGATGTGAAAATGTGAGGAACTAAAGCACTAAAACAAATAATTAACAGTTTTTTTCGACTGCTAAAACTCAAAAAGCAAAAATGAGGCACAATTTTCACAACCTCTACTTCTGTTCCCAGTCGCTTGACTCAATTAATCTCTACTTAAGATTTCCTTATCATACTAGAACTCTGATTTTCCTTCTTTACACTCTGATGTCAATTTCACATTAACTTGCTGTCAAAACGCTGCACACAATTTTCAGGTTTACACACACTTCTCACATAAATTCTCAAAGCTTCAATCAACAACACACAAATATTCAAATCTCTAAACTTTCGGGTCTGGCGAGCAATTTGCAATCAGGGACTGCAGCATAAAAATAAGTTTCCACAAGGCTACCCAGGTGCATGAGTGGTTTCAGGACCACCCACAGTTTTCCATTTTATACCTTCCACCTTATTCCCCCTTCCTCAATCCCAGTGAGGAGGTTTTCTCAGCCTGGAGGTGGAAGGTGTACGAAAGGAATCCAAAGAGCTAGGTCCTCCTGGTTCAAGCCATGGAGGAGGCTTGTAGAGATGTGGCCTTTGAGGCCTGTCAGGGCTTCACGAGGCACTCGAGGCGGTACTTCCAGTGCTGTTTGGACCAGGAGGATGTTGATGAGGCCCTCTGGCCAGACAGAGACCGGAGGCCTGAGAGGGGGTGGGGGGGGGGGGGGGGGTTGACTATAAAAATAAAATCTGTTGTCTCAAAATGTATGGGGGGGGGGGGGGGGGGGGCGGAAAAGTAAAATGTTTTGTCTCAAAATTTGTGTGATGTCTAATGTTCGTCTCAGAGAAAAGTGGGCACTGTCATACATTCAGTGTGTGATTCACTGTGTTCCATTTAGACAGTTGTGTTTTCAGTTTTGCTCTTCAGTGTTCTTTCCATGCTTGGTAGTGTTCACCCAAAGGCTTCTTGTGTTTGAGCAATGAATGGTGTGTGTGTGTGTGTGTCATGTGAAAATGTGGCTGTGTTTACCAAATGAAAACACGTGTTCCATTTTGGGAACATGTTACGATATGTGGTGGCAGGGTTTTGTTGCAAAGGAAAGCCACGGTTTAGGAATTTGTGTGTCATGTTTGGGGTTTTGTGTGTGCAGTTTTGAAAAACGCGTTTTAGCAATCGACAAAAACTGTAATTAGTATTCAACTGTTTCACACGCTTCAGATTAGGAATAGCCTGATAAATACCAGTCAGCTGATTTATCCGGTCAACACTTACCATCTTTTGTAATAAAGCCCATTTAAAGGCCGTCCGGTGCTGCTGCAGAATTGCATTTATTTGTGTATTTATGTTCCTGAATAACGTCCTTTCTGAAACATTATTGCCATCTGACATTAGCTTTTATTTTCCAGTTTTTTTAATACTAGGTCTGTTAATTAATTTGTTTTACTAACTTTAGTTAAATGATTTTAATACTCTGCACTGCACAAAATTAAGAGTCAAGAGTTGAATAAATTCAGTGTTGAAAGACTGATGAGATTCAGAAATGTTGTGCATCTGTTATTAGTGACGTTGCAGCTAGTAGAAAAGGCAAAAAACATTTAGATGCCGGCCCCAAAATATCCACAGCACACATCGACTGAGCACGACTAAACAAAACAGGTTAAAAAAAGATGAATATATAAGCAGTTTTTAAGAAGACCAGCAGGGAGCAGTGTGGTAACACCGGCCTGGATGCACAAACTAGGATCAGAAATGAAGTGAAATTAGAGGAACAGTGGACATATTATTCGAAAGAATGACACACAATTATCTGAAAAGGGTTCATCTTTTATTTGTACTAGAAGCAAATTGAATCACACCTTATGACTCATCGCATGTTTACATGATCATTGACTTGGATTGACTTCATTAATTTGGAAAAGAAATCTATGTTTCTCCTGTTAACAGCGGGCTCTGTGGTGTGAGAACATCAGGCCCTGACCACCAGGTTTGAATCCCAGTAAACTTGGTGTCAGTGCTGCTGGTCCTCTTGTGTTAACCTCTTAGCTCAGGCTGATGTAACATGAGTCCACCTGTATGGCGCAAAGCACCTGCGGCCTTATCGGATCAAGAGTCCTGTCAAGCATCACCGCTGCAAAATGTAAATAGTTAACAGAAGCTTGCAGGCTGTCACGTCTGATTACTCTTTCCTCCTCGTGAAGTCTTGAGCTGGTAGATGTCTGTATGTGATCGGGTTATCAGGTGTATTTATTCTATTTTTGGGAACACGTCTCTTCCTCGTGATCCTTCTTACTGATGAAGTGGTTGTGTTGATGTCTGGGGCAGGGAGGGAGGAAGAAGTTATTTTTAGATTCAATTATTTTTCCTGCTGATGCACACATTTGTTTCTGAGCTCAGACTGATTCTGAATCTGTGTGTGTGTGTATGTGTGCGCGCGCGTGCGTGTGTGTGTGTGTGTGTGCGTGTGTGCGTGTGTGTGTTTCTGGGTGTGTTTCTGCCACTCAAGCTTGTTTTGCTGCAGAGAAAAGCCCCTTTTGCTCCTTTACAATCAGGATTTTTGTAAATGGCCGGGAAACTGATTTGTGTTGGGGTGAATTTGCAAATGTGGATCAAGTTTGCACATACGGTCTTTTTGTCATAATTACTGATAGAAAATAGATTAACTAGTTTTAAAGGTAAGCAGCTTTTTAAGATGGGGAAAATTAAATGAAAACACTTTTCTGTCACATTTCTGGTTTAGATAGTAAATATGTTTTCACACTTCCACTGCTGACAAACATCATCTAGCTGTTGTCATCCTATGTTCATTTATCTGTGGAAGATCCAGCATGCATGTTTTCAGCAGCGTGTAATTAATTCTGACCTAACGTTGTCTTTGGTGGCCCATCAGTGGCCTCGGACCTGTGGAGGGTTGTGTATCAACAGTAAATATTTGATGTCACGTTGAGCCACATTTAGCTTCTGTTTCATTCTCTTTTGTTTGCTTTGGGCTGTGAAGAGAGCAGTCTCCTTTAGCTTCATATGAAATTTCAATTTACAAAACTTTAGCACATAAAAAGAGGCAGATGGACGGCTTATTCATGTTTGCTTTTAGTCTTTATTAACAGTGAAGACAGAACAAATATGGACATGGGAGGATGACACACACGGTAACATCACTGAGCCTCATGTAAAACCTTGCTGTTTTTCCATTTCTGTCATCTAGAGTTGTTATTTAAGTTTATTTGCTCTAAAATGCTGCAAAATATATATAAAAATAATCATCTCTACCACAACTACATTATCCATTTCTGTAATATCTATAGTGCAATTAATCACGAGCACAAGATGCATGTCAGTGACAGATTTTGTTGTCGTACTTCCTAAATGCTCACAGCTGATTGCCGTATCGGGTAGTCCACAATACCACTGTGTTGTGATTATTAGCCAACGAATAATTTGTAAGCTTTACTTACTTTTTTAGATTCATCAATAAATTCGTAAATATGGAAATATTTACCGATTTATTACGTAATTAGGATATCCGTGGATATGCCTTGGGGGCACCACCCCTCTTAACAGGGGAAAAATGAATCCAAAACCTCTATCAATCTGTCTGAAATCCTGCCCCAGTGACCTGCCAAGCAGAAGAAATTGGTTGGATGGATGAATGTTAGTCATCGTTCTCTCAGAAAGCCAGAAGTGTTTTACTCCAATGATCAAAGATGTCTGTGTGAATAAATATGGTGCTTTGTGGCTTTAAACCTAAAGTCAGGATAATGCAGGTTAGTTTGCATTCCAAGTACTTTCTGCCCTCTCCACAGCTTTTGTGTGGGTGTTGGTAAAATCCACACAGCCAGCAGGAAGATGGTGGATCTGACACTTTTTTCTTTTTACTTTAGCAAACAAGGCAGACAAATTACGCACATTGGCTGTGTTTGCATTATTGAGGCTTTTCAGTTAATACTTATGAGGTGTGTGTGTGTGTGTGTGTGTGTGTGTGTGTGTGTGTGTGGTATCATCTAGCTTTAAATGTGTGTGTGAGCAAAAAGTTATGGTGCATTTCAATCGAATGTTCTGCAGAAATGGAAAAACAGCTTTAAGTAGAATCCTTTTATAGTTTTTGGTGGATACGTGAAAATGCTCTTAAGACTGAGTATGAGTGAGAAATAAACCTGAAGCTTTAGAGCATTAAACTCTGAGCTGACTAAGTTGGTGTCTTATTTTTGTCTGAATAAACTCAGACAACCCAAACAGAAATCTGGGACAGTAGGCATCACATTGTCTTTATTTAAAGCTAGCACACATTGTAACATCTCTAACAGGCTCTCTTACATCATACAGACCAGTTTAAACCTGCATTTGTTATAATCTTATTTACACACACTTTCTATTTTTATTATTGGCTCTGCTTACTTTTCTCTCAAGAATGTATGATTGTTAAATTTCCTGCAATCTTCATGTTTTTGATACTTGTATATTTTATGTGGAAGAGCACAGGTCTGATAATCTAGGCCACAGAGCAGGATTGTGTTCACTTATCTGAGAAAGATGGAGTGTGACAGGGGAAACAAGAAGGAGAGAGTTTTATGTAACAGAAGATTCTACATTAAAGGGCTCTCATCTCAAAACCTAAATCCATCCCATGCTCTCCCCAGTACCTCCAACTGACCCATACACTCTCCACGTCAACGCAGATCCGGTTCTAGCCAACACACACACGCTTCACTGAGGGAAGTCCGATAATAAGGAAACCCTAGATTATTTCACTGATTACAGATCAGGATGGTTAGAAATGCATAAAAATATATTGTTAATGTTAATGTATTTTTAGTGAAAAACAAAATATTTTGATGTGAAAGTAGCATGCCTTTTTCTGATATTTTTATTGCTGACGGTGCTGTTACAGTACCAGATCCTACATGAATCAGTTTGAAGCTCTGCTGGAGTCAGCACAGTCAAGCCCAATAAGCAAAGCACAGCAAAGCAGAAAAGGCTCAAGGCTGCTGCAATTTTTATAGTTTATTCGATGAATTATTTAGAATTCTACTGCTGTTAGCACGATTTAAGAATAAGTCCTCGTTTACGCTTCCTGGATGTTTTCTTTAAAAGGAATTTTTTTTTAAAGTAGTGAAGATGTCTTATTTGTGAAGACAAAAACGGGAAGTGTTCCAGTTCGTTATTGCACATAAATGGGTCATCCTAAGTTGATGATGTTGATGGAAACTTTTGAAAACACAATCAAGGGCGTAGGAATGAGTTTAATATATGGGGGGGGGGGGGGGGGGGGGGGGGACACATTTTGGAAATCTAACAAATCTGTTGTAGATCAATAGGTCAATATACAGGTCAGCATCACTGAAAAAACATTTAATGATTATTTCTGATTGTAATGGGTCACTCTGAGTTTTTCATGCAGGCTGAACATGAAAATAGTCTCCTACACCAATCTCCTGCGTTAGCTTCTGATAGAAAACAGACTGTGAAACTCTAGGATATGAAAAGCCTCACAGATGTGACTCGGGGCGTAAGGCAAAGGTCAGAAAGACAAGAAAATAAGTTTTATAGCCCAGTTCACTAACATTTTTTCTTTGATCGGGGACCCATGAGCCAACCAGAAGGGGAAGAGACTTAGGCTCCCCATCAGCCAGATCCAGGTTTGATTACTGGCCAACGTAGACGTTTCATTAAATAAAAAAGCTGTTTTTGTGTTAGTACTGTTTCATTTTTATTTAATAATATGAATGTAGGATATATTATCTTATACATAAGGTAGAGATGTGTAAACAGATTTAATACAAGACTGAAGCTGTGAATATTCAGTCTGAATTTATATGACTTATCAGAATATTTTTAAACTACATCAGACAACAATGCTGACCAACAATCTGAAAAATCTGTTTGTTTCTGACAAAAAGAAAAAAGAAATAATTCACTCACAACAACAGCTGGAACTTAACTATTTTTCAGATGGCCAAAAGAAAAAACCGTGGCCAAAATTGCAGTAAATGCACCACAATGCAGAGTTTAACACTTATTTTTTCAAATATTTCTAAGGAAGCATGTACAGAATTTATTTTATTCTTAAGCCCCACGGGGTGGGGGTTGGGGGAGCGCAAATGCGTGTTTGTCCAATATTGGAGGGGACACATCCCCCCGGTTCCTACGCCCTTGACTACAATCATTTTCCAGTAATGAAATGCTACTTATTGTAGGAGTTTTCCAGATGATTTAATGGAAATGCCCCAAATCATAGACCCAAATCTAATCACAGAGAAAAATGTACATAAACACTAAGCTGCCTGTTACTGGAGTTAGCTTCAGGGGCTAATTTATAATGTCATAATGTGCTATTTGGTGCTTGGTCGGTAAGAATTCCCACAAGGACCAAGTTTATAAGATTATTGAAAAAGTTTTCTGGTCCAATTAAAGTATTTTTTTTTATGTTGCCTATTTTTGACTAAATCCATGTCCATCAGCCAAGGTTGCACTAAAACACACCCAGTCGTGTGCAGCGATTATTCCCTATGTTTACATTTGGCCACTTGGCATAGACTTTTACATCAGAACCTTAAACCTTGAACTGCCGATGTTTATCCCACTGTTGGTGACTATATGCATTTTTTAGGAATCATGAAGAAAATGTTCATATAACAAATTTTCAACATGAGACTGGTCAAGCTTTTTGTTGCAATGTGGCTACATTTCTTACACTTTTCGAACTAAATTGATTGGAGATGCACCAAAACTCTTGTCACCCCTTATTCAAGTTCTCTTTTCCTTTCCTCTCATTTTAAATTTTTCTCATTTTTATATTTTTTAATTATTTTTACTTTTATGTATTTTTAAATGCATTTTGTTCTTGTGAAGCAGCTGATTTTTATCTTGAGAGGCGCTACGCAAACGATTGTTTCTTCTTGTTCTTCAAAACTCTATGACAATAATAGAGGGCATATATCTTACACATGTCTTAAACATGTTCCAGTGGTGGCTGGTGAAGGAAGTTCTTGACGGTTTTACGTGAAAGCATTTTTTGTCCAAGTCCATAATAAGAATTCAAATTACTACAAAAATAATCATTTATCTATCTTTGAATAAACTGTTTAACAGATAGTCAATTATCAAATTTACAGGTAAAACACCAGGTGTGCAACTTCAGTAAATAACATTCCTTTTTGTCCTTTAGTTTATTTTTACATTAGTTTGTTTTCCAGCTTGAGTTTTCTGCCTCTGTGTCTTAAAGGGGCTATATCATGGAAAATCCACATTTTGGAGCTTTTTACCATGTGCTATTGTTATTTCCTCATGAAAATACCCCCAAACCTATTTTTCGCTGCAATCATTCATTTGCCTGTCTCAGATGCAAATTTTCTGATTTTGTTTTCTGGGAAGGGCCTGCAAATGCAACAATAGAAACTAAGTGTGTCATCAGGACTTTCCCCTTCCCATAAAGTTGGTCTCTGATCTGAAACCTACCTCCCGTTGAAGTAGACCACTAATACCTACCTTTCTCAAGTTCCGAGGCATAGAGTGGTTCATTTCATGCTGCAGTTAAAATGGGACCTTCATGTCACAGATGACTGCTTTAAACCTCCACCTGTACTCGAGTGAATATTCTAACAAATTGCTTCTGCATTAGGGACAGAACACGCCCGGAAAACCTCTGTCATTCGTCTTAGGTGACTATTGTTTTGTAACAAACTTGATAGTCCAGTGGTTAGAATAAATAGCTGGCATGTTGTTTTGCAGTGGTTCGATCCTTGGCAGTAACTTTTTTCTTCTTCTTTAGCCACACTTGCCAGAATCATAGAATAGAATAGACTAATAGACTTTATTGACCCCCACAGTGGGTATATTCACCTGTAGCGGCAGCACCAACACTTAAGAGAATAATTTGAAGAAAAATAATAACAGAAGTACATGTAAATACACATAGGCAGTAATCTAGTAATGTAACCTTCGACCACTTAAGCTTGGTTTATGCTTGACGCATTCACTTTCCGCGCGGTGATGCGGCTCGCGGCTGGAACGCGCTTCACAACTCGCAGTGTTTTTATGGTTCGTGTGGCTCGTCTCTGCGGTGAGACAATATTCTCTCAAACTGAACGGGGCAGCATGGAGCTCTACGGCAAGCATCCAACACTACACCATAGTAGAAGTAGAAATTACTGTTTACAACATGGCATTTCAGCATTTTTAGCAGCGTTCTCGTCTTTTCCGACAGTGCGAGCTATTTCTCTCCAAGAATTATTAACAACATGTTGATCACGGTGATCTTTGAGAGCTGAATCATACAAATGTCTGTATTTACGAACCTCTGCCGTACTAGTTCTTGCCGGTCCGCCATGTTTTTCCGCATCCGTCCGTCCACGTGGTTAGAAATTTTCCGAGGTGCGCGTTGCGGAAATTCTGGGCCGTGCGGAGGCGCGGCGGAGGGGCGTGGTTGTTAAAATGACACAAAATGACGCAACATTTCCGCGAGGAGCCGTGCGGACCTCGCGGACGCGTCGAGCATAAACCAACCTTAAAAACTACAACAAAAAAATGAAGAACTTGAGTTCTAGAACCATGCAGCATACTGAAAGGGACACAGACATACTATGTAAATCGGGTATTGCACGACTATTGAACGCATACTGAGTATTACGTTGATATCATTGTGTACCAGGATAATGCCAGTACAGCTTAAACTGAAGAGTTATACACTCTTACTGCAGAGGGGCTGAATGACCTAAGGTAGCATTCTGTTAAACATCTGGGATGTCTCAGCCTGCCTCTGAAGGAGCTGTCCATGGTCTCCACAGTGGAATGCAGTGGGTGGGAGTTTTTTTAAGATGGAGGTCATCTTCCCCAGCATCCTCTTTTCACACGTCTCCTCAACTGAATTCAGTGGACAGCTCAGAACCGAGCTAGCGTTGTGAACTAGCTTGTTCAGTTTCTTCCTGTTTCAGTCGGAGCTGCCTGCACCCTAACAGACCACAGCAGAGTGGATAACAGAGCCAACCACAGAGTGATAAAAGGATTTTAACAGCTGAGAATTAACTCCGAAGGACCTCAGCCTCCACAAGAGGTGGTGGCGGCTTTGGCCCTTTTCATACAGAGCATCTGTGTGAGTTCAGTGTGTGTTTTCAAACCTTTATTTGTTAATTGTTTATGAGGCCAAATTTATTTATTTAATTATTTATTTATTAATTACTTTTTTTGTTTAGACAGTGTGAGTCCATGTGAGGTGAGCAGAGTAAATCAACTAAAATACTACGTAGAATGACCAAATCCAAAGATCTTTAAAGACGCAAACAATTTTCAGAAAATAATCAATGAAACTAAAATATAAAAATATGAAATCTGCTCCTGCTGGTTGACTTACTGCAGACACCGGGAGTCAAACCGGCATCAGCACATGGCAAAACATGATGAAAGGTAGATGCTTTAGCTGCTAAGTTACCAGGGCTATCATAACAACTTGCCTAAGATGCTGTTTTAGGCACCAATTCCATGCTGTCGTTCTTTTTAAAACACAGAAACAGTGTCGTTACCTGTTTTGTCGCTACGTTTTGTCTGCGGCTGCAGACTTCCTCAGAGCTGACGCTGATGGTGGCGTCACTTCCTTCTCCGTTTATCCGTGGGCAGCAGAGGACGTTGTCGCCCTCTACTGCCCGCTCTCCCCTCTCCGACGATGCAGTCCCAGGCGCGGTCCAACGTGTAAACTCCATCGCCCCTGTTCATGGTCCCACATCCACGTCTCCTTATCTCGATAGCTTCTTTAATCCATCTTTTGTATTTCTGTTGCTCGGTGTTTACGGTCCTTGTGTTGTCCCAGTCCATTATATGGTTTTCTCTTGTGCAGTGATCTGTTACGGCTGACTTCTTTATTGTACTTTCTGCTTCTTCTTTTGCTGCTCTCGTGTGTTTTCGACTTGCCTCTTTCTCAGACTCCTTTCTATGTTCTATTGTTCGTGTGTTGAGTTGGCGTCCGGTTTCTCCTATGTATGTTTTATTTCAAAGTTAGCATGGGATTTTGTAAATGACTCCACATTTAAGTCCAGCTGATATTTTGTCTTTTGGGTGCACTAGTCTGTTTCTAACTGTTGTGTATGGTTTTGTTGGTGTGTTTATGGTGTGTTTTTTCACTGTTGCTCTTATTTTTTCTGTTATGCCTCTGATGTATGGTAGGGTTATCACCAAAACCAGTTAAGGCAGTTCTGAAGGCGAAAGGGGGCCAAGCACCATACTAGTATGGTGTTCCTGATAATCCTATAGGTGAGTGTATGTCTATGCCAAAAGCACAATTCTTGGTTCCACCAGTAGGTGGTACTAACATGGCATAGAAATCAATGTAGATATTCAGTTTTAAACATAGTCATTTAAGATGAGAACAATTAAACACATTTTACTGCTTCAACTACATGCAAGTTTTCAGCTCAGTCTACATAAACCAAAAGTGAATGTTTGTGAATGAGAGAGAGGGAAGAGTAGATCCAGCACCTGCGAGCATGCTAGGTAGCTGTTTCCTGTACCAATCAGCCAGCGCACCAGAGACAATAAATTCAGGTATTCTGATTGGTCAGAAATTCTCCAGTTCTCAACCAAACATGATTGGCTGTTTAAATTAAGTTCAGGGCACTTTTTCTGATTGGTGAATGTGGTGGGAAAAAATGCACTGTTAGATGAGACCACTGGTCAAAAAGGTGTGTACATATATAAAACATATAGACACAAATTTACTGTAAACATGCATCTATCTATCAGTACAGCCGATGAGGCAGTTCTACACCACAGTCACAGAGTCCATCCTCACCTCTTCAGTCACCGTGTGGTATGCTGGAGCTACCATCAGGGACCTGAAAAGACTACAGCAGCTTGTGCGTTCTGCTGAGAAGGTCATTGGCTGCAAACTCCCCTCCATACAGGATCTGTACACCTCCAGGACATTGAGGCATGCAGGTCCGATCACAGCTGACCCGTCTCACCCTGGACACAGTCTCTGACTCGCTCTCATCTGGCAGGAGGCTCCAATCCATTCGGACCAAAACCTCTGGTTCCCCTCAGCAGTCTCTAGGATGAGGTCACCAGGTGCAGGTGTGGTCACCTGAACTGACTCGCTCTGACCAGTACCAACACCGATTTGTATCTCTAATTGTTGATTTCCTATATTATCCTTTCATTGTGTTTATTTCTTAATTCTAATTTTGCTCATCATTTATTTTTTGTCGCACCAAGTTCTGCAGCAATTCCCTCATGTTATGCTTCTCGCACATATGAAAAATAAAACCTTCTGATTCTAATTCTGATCTATCTTTCTTTCTGTCTGGATGGATATGTCTATATATTGGGTAGATTTTATTAGCTTTTTGTTAATTTATTAATTTTTATTTTTTCTCCCTTCACATAATTGAGGATGGCACCCATCGGCCCCTATAGATGAGCCGGCATTGACACGTCCAAAATTCTAGTAAAACAGGGGAGAGGTCCTGTCACTACGATAGGTGCAAGCTTGTGAATGTCCTGTGACATTCTGGATACTCTCATCAAGGTTGTTTGCAATCTTTCTCCAGCAGCTGCAGCCCAGTGAAATACTGGTTTACCGGATCTGCTTGTGGAGGTAAATGTTATAATAATGTGAATTTCCTGTAAATACACTATCAGTGTTATTCCTGTTATCTGTCTGTGGTTGAAATTATAGGGCTGATTGGTTTGCCACATACTTTATAGTCCTGGGATTTTAAGTCATTTTGGTTTCCTTGTGAAGTATTAGATGTATCTTTTGCTGTTTGTGTGATTTAAATGTAATTTGCCCTCTGAATTTAAGAAAAAGCCAGGTGATGCATGCACCAATACCCATTCTTCAGTGATAATCACTGTAATCTGCTGTGATCTTTGACGTCTGAAACTATTACATGTTTTCGTTGTGTATAGAAAAGCTTGGAAGACGATTATCTAAAGGGATTTTTGGCAGGAATTTAGTGAAATGGCTTTCCTTGTTTTCATATCTCTGAAACACTAGTGACTCACCACCAAAACAAATCAGCCCAATAGCAGACAAGCAAGTGTTCACATTCCCATCACTCGTCACGCTGTCACTCTGCCTCCTCGGATGCCCCCCCCGATCATCTTAATGGCATTTCCACCTTCAGGGCATCACTCTTCCTTTTCTCTCCCTTCATTATTCAGAACAATCAAACGGGTTTGTGTGTGACCACATCAGCCTGGTTTATCTTTCATTCTACAAACTGAAGCAATTTTATGGTTGGATTGCTTCCATTCAGGAAATGAAACGCAACTACTGTATTAAAATGTACAATGAACGGAGCAAGCAGCTGAACGCTATGCTGCTCTGTGCTTTTATTCTGAAGAAGTCTTGTATTCTGACATAAATGCATAGTAGGGTTTTCATTTGAATCAGCTGACCTTTTAGTGTGTGTGTGTGTGTGTGTGTGTGTGTGTGTGTGTGTGTGTGTGTGTGTGTGTGTGTGTGTGTGTGTGTGTGTGTGTGTGTGTGTGTGTGTGTGTGTGTGTGTGTGTGTGTGTGTGTGTGTGTGTGTGTGTGTGTGTGTGTGTGTGTGTGTGTGTGTGTGTGTGTGTGTGTGTGTGTGTGTGTGTGTGTGTTTGTTTCTCTGTAATCCTCATTAAGTTGTCTGCATGAACCTCCCTTTCCAAATAGTTTTTCCTTCTTGGCAGTCTTCTCCATTTGCCAGATTCACAAAAGGTCACAATATCATCAGCTGTGTTGCTGCAAATCCCAGCTAAACAGAAATAAATTATTAATCTGGCAACCTGTTACTGTGCTTGCCCGCTTGTCGTCACGAGCACCACCGGCCAATTGGGTTTGGTGGGGGCGTGGCTTGCCTCCGCTGCGTGCCTGCTCAGGCTTCCTTTCGTATATTCTGAATGAAACAGAGGGGAAAGTATTTGCTTGCATGCTGTGTTCTGTGCGCCACGCTCCACTCTGACTGCGCGAGTGAAGGGAAAACTGACTTGAGGCTCAGCAACGCAAGAGTCACTCTGCCACACCGGGAGTGCCTTTGGGAGAGAGAGGTGGGGGGGTTGTTGCAGAGGAGGAGGAGGAGGAGGAGGAGGAGGTCAGTCGAGCAATGGTTGATGGAGGGAGAGCAAGACAGTAGGAGACAGAACAGTTTTCAGTCCTTCTGAATATTTCATGAGGGAGATCCTCCAACATCAAGCTACCTGGATGGACCGAGAGGAAGAGTTGGGACTAAGGTGTGCGTTTAGCAGGGGCCACCAGTGACAGAGCCGCAGGGGGGTTCACTTTCCAAACAGCTGGGTCAGGGGGCAGAGGTGGGAGAGAAGTGGAATTCTTCCTAGACATGATTTTGCTGAAAAACCTCAACTAAGAGCCTCAGATGAACTGAAGATCTGCAGGAAGGTGTGGGGCATGAGTCAACAAAAAGAGAGAGGCAGAGGGCACGGCAGCTGGCTGGCTAATCCCTAAACCCCAGGAAAACAGGGTTCCAGGGAGCGACACGAAAAACTGAAGCAACAAGACGGTATGCTGGTCTTCTGGCTAAACGTCTCCATTGGTTCTGTCTCAGCATAATAGAGACCTGTCTGTTTCTGCCCAGGGCAAAAGGAATCAGCTTTGCATGTCTGGCTTGTCGGTAAGAATTTGGACCCTTTCTGTAAGAATTTGACAGAAGACTAATAGTCCTGACCCAGCACGAGCAGGCAGGTATGTCGTCCAACGAGCTGAGTGTGGAGATGGACTCCTGCATCCGAACCTTCAAGGAGCACATGCATCTGGAGCTGGAACCCCCGAAGATGCCAGGTGTGATGGGAGGCAAACGGGGCGCCACGTCTCCCAAACTGTCTCCAAGAAGCTCCCCGCGCCTCTTCCGCAAGCTGATGGTGAACAAGAGCATCCGACAGAGGCGGCGCTTCACCGTGGCTCACACCTGGTAAGGCCAGTGGGTGGTTACCGGGAAAAAATCTAGTAATTGGGACTTAAGCATGCGGGCAAACTACCTGGTTGTAAATGAAAATTTCAGATAAAAAGCTGAAGCAAAAGAAAATGTGAATAAGCAGGTGTGGAGGGCGAGGAATTAAGAGAATGAGGAAGATGGTGAGAAAGAAGAGATGCAAGTGGAGCTGATGAGAGAGATCTAGGCAAAAGGAAACAAGGGAAGTCAGTGAAGTTGAGGGAAAATCAGAAACTGCTGTTTTCTTCAAAAGGAGCTTTCAGGAGTGGGGGTCAAAATGTGAGGGTTTGTCGGTGAGATTACATAACTCAATAAAAGGACGTTCAGCACACTCCTCTCCTCTCTATTTTTAAAGCCTCCCATTATCCAAATGAAATGCTTGTTTGTGCTGATCAGATCTAGTTTTAGTGGAAGGTGTGGTACACAACCCGATGCTTCTCTTTTTCATCCTGACACCAAGAAGAAAACGGATATTTGCAGATTTTTTTTTTTTGGAATATGTCACCAAAGGAGTTCCAGGTGTATTAAGACGTTTTCATTTATTTTATTTTGAGACATAAACTTTGATGAAAGTCAACCTAATCACACAACTCATGCAAATTATTCAGTTCTAGCAGTTTTATTATCTATAAACCCTTTGATTTAGTTTTTCATTATGATGCCCCGTCTCCACCCGCCACCCAGATCTACCTCACCCTTCTCACAGCTCCGTATTAGATGTGAGAGGAAGGGCTTGCTGTATTATGTAATGTGTGGATTAAAGGGAAATGAAAAAGCTGGTGTAAGTTTCCTGCACTCGCTCAGGGTGACTTTTATTTCAATTAAGCAGTTAAAGATACGTTTTATTTAATTTTTCTTTGTGAAGGTGGAAGCCATCTTTAGAGAGATGAACCAGGCAACCTAGGAGACAGAAATTAGTTCCAAATTTGAGTGATAAAACAGGTTTACTGATTGTTTGCAGAAAGTGTAAAAAACCCACCTGCTTGTGAGATGTGAGGGACAGGAAATGAGTCTAGATATGAATCTGCTGCTCCGTAATGTACCAAGATGGTTTGAGAAAATGTGTTTTTGCAGCTATATATGTAAATGCTTTTCTCTCTCTGTGTGTGTGTGTGTGTGTGTGTGTGTGTGTGTGTGTGTGTGTGTGTGTGTGTGTGTGTGTGTGTGTGTGTGTGTGTGTGTGTGTGTGATTTGGACCACATATATTGCCTTTGTGAATGTAATGGTTGTTTGTTCTGCCTCCCCAGTCTGGTTACGCTCCCTCTCTTTCATTGTAAAGCCCCCGCCTGAGCGGCGGGAGACCGGTGGGGGCTGGGTGGGCTCAGGGGAGGAACTGCTGGGGGAAACGTAAAGAAAACGAGGATAATGTTTTTATTTAGGTGAAGATGTTCAGCATCTGGGCTACCATCCAGAGAACTGGCAACACGTAAAATACCCATTACAGCCATTAAGCAGCATTCGAGCCCATTAATGGGCAAGTTTACGACGAGCCACCCCTGGAAGAGACATTAAGGTCCATCTTCTGACTCAGTCTGGTGTGCTAAGTGTGACGGACAAAAAGCTAAGAATAGAAAACAAAAGAGCAGATCCAAAGCACCGGGTGTGAATCTAAGGTCATGCTTTGGTGTCTATGCACAAACACAATAATTGTAAGTAAGCAGGAGTAATACAAGAGTAATTACTGCTCCCACTGGTCCATCCCATGTTATAAATAGTGTGCACTATTGCAGAATTCCATTGCTTTTGTCCTAAAATAAAAAAAATTAAAACACCACGTAGAAATTCTTCTGGGTTTTACCCTCCACGTACTCCGTCTCTCTTGAGCCTGACCTTTGGGAATATTATTAAAAATTATAACAAAAGAAACGACCTTTAGTATTCTTCATCCAATATTAGAGGAATGAAATAAAACTTTATTGTGCAATAATGTTTTCTTTCCTAATTTAGTACTTCATCAGTTATCACATAAAAAGGAGACCATTGACATCTCTATTAGTTGCACCAACACCAATCTGCATCCCTTAAACCATCAGATAGTTCCAGAGTGCAGCCGCCGCTGCAGCTCGCCACGGGGATGGTTCGAATGTGGAAATGTCATTTCACCAGTGTGTGAAGATGACTAATGGGGCTTTAGCTTGGACTGTAAGCTGAATGATGGTGAGCAAAGCTGCAGCTGAGGATGTGGAAGTTTTTTGTGGTCATAAGGAAGCCTTATTTCATCCTTTAGTTTAATATGAATTCTCACACTAGATCGTTTTCAGAAAAGCTGTGAAATGCTCCAAAATCCAACACAAGCAACGGTTCAATTGACAAAGTCGTATTTTCTGTTGAGGATTGTTCACACTGAGGTCTGGATTCAGGATCAAGTTGATGTTTCCTCATTGGGGCCAATATTTTAACTTTATTGCCTTTTCAGGAATGTTTTTCATCATGTTGCCAGAATCTCTTTTAATTTTGTCATCTTCGATGTTTTAAAAATCACTTGGTCGAGTGTAAAAGTCATCCGTTTAAGACGAATTTATCTTCCCTGTTTTCCTCCATCATTACTGACCTCATTTCATTTATCTGGTGTCTCATGACCTTCTGACCTACAGGCTCTCAGACAATGACTCCTCTGTTAGGGCCGTTCCCTCGTTTCCTCTCCCCTTTGTCTCCATCTTTTACATTTTCTTTGTCCATCTCTCTTGTGTCATCTTTCCCTCTGGTCTCCCTTTTCCTCCCACTCCGGTTTGCTGTCTTGTCTTGTCGTCACTTGTTGGTGCCTTTCTCCTTTTCTTTCTGCCTTCCTCTCCTTTTTGCACTCCACAGAACCAGTTCATGTAAATGTTTGATGGGCCGGCTGACGTCCGCCTTGTTTTCTGCTCACATGGAAGGCACATTAAAAGGAGAGATGGAAGTGGGGAACCTGTTATGGGAATAGAAAGACGAGAAACTACATCAAAATGGGAACAAAAATAGAGAAAGCGCTTCCTCTCCATAATAAAGCATTTCCTTTATCTGACATTACCCAACACCAATTTTAATATCATCAAACCTGCATGTCTGTGGAAACTCCAGCTGCAGATTTAATGGGTTTGTTTTATCCAAGGAGATGTTTAAGCTGAGCTCTGCCTTCATCAATGTGACGTTCTTCAGATGCTTTCAAGGGTCAAGAGATGCTAGCGAGAGCCAAAAGAGGCTGATGAAGAAGCAGAGATAAGGAAGCGCGCGTGTGTGTGTGTGTGTGTGTGTGTGTGTGTGTGTGTGTGTGTGTGTGTGTGTGTGTGTGTGTGTGTGTGTGTGTGTGTGTGTGTGTGTGTGTGTGTGTGTGTGTGTGTGTGTGTGTGTGTGTGTGTGTGTGTGTGTGTGTGTGTGAGAGAGAGAAAGAGACAGATAAATGGAAAGACAGGTCTCATTTACCACAGCCGGGGCTCACAGAGGGTTATTTACTTGAGCTCTAGCGTCAACCTAAATATCCATCGTGCTGCACTGTTCAGTCCAACACCCCGTCTGCTATTGATTTAGCTCTTTCTCTCCTTGCCTCTGTGACTCACCCAAAATCATCTTTACATGAGCGTCAGGGAAGGCTGGACACGATTATCGTTACCGCTGCTGCCAGTGTGTTTACGCCAACTGCTCTCTTTGAGTAAGAGATGGGGAGACAGACGGAGAGACAAAAGAGAAACACTTCAGAATAAAGCAAACAGTTCCAGAATCAGATGAAATTTGTATTATATTAAAGCATGCTATGAAATCCTTCCCGAGCCTCCACTTTGTAGAATTAGAGTCAACTTTGTTCTTCATTGGTGTATCTGTGGTCTGAAACAAGGTGACGTATGTGAAGCTTGGCCACTGAGTCACATCTTGCTTCTAGGAACTGAGCTGATCATAGGTGGAGTTGTAAACTCAGAGTCAGGATAAACGAGTCCACGGGGCTCTGGTTGAAGAGGAACATGAAGACGGAGTTGTTAGATGTGTTTGCGCACCAGAAAGCAACCTGCTGCCTGCACTGCTTTCCTGGTTACCATGGTGATGAGTTTCACCTGAACCATTGCTTATGAGATTTGACCGTTTTTTTTAATGTAGCACACATTCTCAGAAGCTTTAACATTTTTATTCTAATGTGAGAAATGAAAATCTGGAAATATATTTAGAATTTTGCTCAAAGGCTCGTCTGCATCTCCGGAGTGGGTTCTCCTGAGACAACAATGCAAATTTCTCAGGAAAAATGTCATCCTAGAGTCTGAACTTTACCAGGAAACATGTACATTTGGATCATGTCAGCCATTTACTAAACTGGAGATCTATACAATTACCAGTAGAGCATCTTTCAGACGGGAAATAACAAGATCAAAGGAAATAAACCCAGTCTACAGATTAGAGGTCTGCAGATCGAACTTTCACTAACTCATAACTCATCCTGCATCCAGGAAGTTTCGTCTCAAATTTAAATGAAAACCAACCAACTGGACTTTATTTCTAACTGTGCATTTATTTCTTACAGAAACAGGTAAATTAGTAAAAAAAATGGGGAAAAAATAACCCTGCTTGCATTTTACTAAATCATGTATTGTATGATGTGCAGTAATATTTTAGATGATTTAAAATGATTAAACAAGGCAAGACTACAGGTCAGCCGGGAAAAGTAAATAAGTGTAACATAGGCAAAAGAACCAAATAATTCATAATGAAATGTAGTTTCACATGTATTTATTATTCTGATAAAAGAAAAGTAATTTCTTTTCCAATAAAGTGGTTTTCACAATCTGATTTTTTATTAAATATATATCATGTTCTTTCTAGATTTGTGGAACCACTTTTTCTTGGATGACTAAAAACCAAAGAGTAGCCAAAACAAATCAAGTGTTAAAGCTGTCCTAGAATGAGATTTCTTTACAATTGGAAACATAACTTTGAGCCTCTATAGCATATGTTGGGGCTCACAGTGACCCAGGAGCCCTGTTTTATCTCCAAATAAAACCCCTTAATATAGCCCTACCATGAAGACTAGGTTTCCCCGCCGCCTCAGCCAGGACTTGAATATTCAATGAGCTGCAGGATGAAGGATGGTTTCATCAAATGTTGTATTGCTACTCAGCTAAACTACTGGACATATTTTTAATATTGCAAAGTATACATTCTTAGCAATTTTTCACAAATATTATTTGCCTTTTGTTGACATCTGGATTTGTCCTATCAGAGCCGGTTTTCCAACCACGTCAGAGTGAAGTAGCCACACCAGATCGTTTTGAGTCACTGATGAGGTTGATGATGTTGGCAGTGAGTCAGTCTTCCTCCTGTTCCTTCTCTTCCTCCTCCTTATTTACTCACGCTGCATGACTCGGTTCAGCACCCTCCCTCTTTTATCTCCCTACGCTGAAGCAGCCAAGCAGAGAGTTAACCATTCCGGATGGGTGAACGAGTGTGAGCCTTACGACTTGCGTGCACGATGGCATGTCTGTGTTCTGTTACCAAAGCCAAGATGGGATTCAGGGAGGAACATTTTCAGCCCATTATAGATGACGGATTTCTTGAGTTTAGATGAGACATGATTTAGTTCTCAGGTTCTCGTTTTTCCTTCATATCTGTGCGTTGTTCAAAAAAGCAAAGGTGAAGGTTAGTTCAAGTGTTGGTGAGCTGTTTACCTCTAAATAAAAGAGTTGAGACAGGTTGTCAGCTCAAGTTTTCATACAGCTTCCTTGTATGTTCTTTTACCAGAGGTGAACATTTATACCATGGTTTTTACGCACTGCTATCAGTCCAGATTGAATTCAACTGTATCTTGTCATTTCTTTTCTATCCACTTTATTGGTTAAGGTTAAAGTCCCACATGGCATCATCACACACTGGTGAAATTATATCTCTGCATTTGACCCATCCTCCTTTTTCTCCCTCTCCTGATAATAACTTTTTGCTTTCCTTGACGTTGGATGTGCTACTACTAGTTTACCCGTTTAATTATAGATCCACTAGGATAAATACAATAAAGTTTATCTTTCACCAAATAGAATATTTACTAAGACATCACAGTATAACAATAGACACATTACTTGTCTGTGTGTGTGTGTGTGTGTGTGTGTGTGTGTGTGTGTGTGTGTGTGTGTGTGTGTGTGTGTGTGTGTGTGTGTGTGTGTGTGTGTGTGTGTGTGTGTGCCTGCTCTGTTTTCTCCATCCCCAGTGAGTCGTGGAGGATGGCTGCTTATACTGAGCCGGGATCCTCTGGAGGTTTCTTCCTGTTAAAAGGGAGTTTTCCTTTCCACTGTCGCTGCATGCTTGCTTAGTATGAGGATTGCTGTAAAGTCACTGACACTGGTCAGTGACTTGATGCAATTTGCTGGGTTCCTTATATAGGAAAAATTTTTTCTGATTGGCTTAATGAACTGACCTGAATTGGAATGTTTATTATGTGAAGTGCCTTGAGACGACTCTTGTCGTGATTTGGCGCTGTATAAATAAACTTCAATTGAATTGAAATGAATAGGTAGCTGCAGCAGTAGCCGTGCTCAGGAACAATTTGGTGGTTTAACCTCCCCAATCCAACCTCTGAAAGCTAAGTGGGGGAGGCATTGGGTCCCATTTGGTATGATCCAACTGGGATTCAAACCCTGGTCTCCCAATCCCAGGATGCATCACCAGGCCACTGAGAAGGTCATGTTGGATATTTAGTATGCAAGTAAAGTATTTTTTAAAGACACCTATCACAGATCAGATCACAAAGTGCTTTACAAATACATTAAAATATAAAAGATTAAAATGAGAAAAAAATTGTTAAAACCAAATGAATAAAGATCATGAATGGCACAAAAGATCATAAAACGAACAAAAAACTCAAAAGGTTTAAGCTAAAGCGCTGTAGGTAACATGCTGCTTTTCAAAGGTGTCCAGTGCATGTAATGTACCCTTTTTTACTTTCAAGTAAAACTCTTTAATGCTGCTATCGAAATAACATTTTATGGACAAATCGGAATCTGAATTTCAAAAAATTAATTTCCCAATTTCCCAATTATTGAAATTTTGTTTGTTTTAATGTAGGTTTTGTGTTAGATTTAAGTAAACAAGTAGAAATGACTTGTATAAAGGGGTAGGGATATATAAGTTTCCACTTCAGCCTACTCCTTTTCAAACACAAATGGGATGATATGTATTTTTTCTGTTTGTGGTACTTTTTAAAAAATTATGTATGTTTTCTTTGTTTGAAATAAACTAAACTAAAAAATATATATATATATATATATATATATATATATATATATATATATATTATAAACTTTTTTCTAATGCAATTGCATTTATTGCATTGCCAACAGAGCCAGTGAATCCAAACATGAAAATGAAATTATTTGATCACAGCTGCTTAAACTCGAAGAGCACCTCATAATATCACAAAAGAAATCATAAACTTTGATAAAAGAAGCACATGAGAAAAATTCAGCATTTGATTATGTTGTTGGTCGTAGAGACGCATAAAGAAGATCATAAAAGCTTGACTTGATAGTTTTAGTCAAACATTCAATTATAAAAGAAAGAAAATCTTCAGCAGCATTCACTTCCAGCTAGGAAGTCCTATTTACGTTGTGCAGAACAAGGATTTATATTTATGCTGGAGGTGAACAAGCCTGCATGAATCAGCATTTTTGTTCAGGAGCTCAACATACGCGTGGAGTTCCTCGAAACCGTGTGGCATTATTCAGGAAACTTTGGAAAACCAAAATTACAGTTTGTCTTCCTTATGTGCTACGCTCATTCCTCCTCCTCCTCATCATCATCTTTCGTTTTTCAGCAACTGCCTTCCCACCCAATCTCTCCCATTATATATCGTGTGATGATATGATTATTTATTTTAATTCAGTACATTTTTTGGTGCAAAATCATTTTGGTTGAGTTCAAACAACTGCTGCTGCTTTAGAGAATGTCGAGATAAGCTGGCTATAGGGAAAACTCAACAGGCATTACGTCTTGGTTGGAATGTTTCATCCAGCTGTGGCGTTAACCCGCTACCACCAACTATGTGTGAGAGTGTGAAGCACCAGCTGGAATCTCCTTTGTGCCCACAGAGGCGAGCACATGCATTCATTAATAACTGGAGCACTAAAGCTCCTTTAGTACAAGCTGAAGTAAGCAGAATAAAAAGAGCATTTCCTTTCTGCTTCGTCACCTCTCTGACTGCCCGCAGAAAGAAGCAGCTATTATTTTTCCTCTGTCAGTCAGACAGGCATCGCCCCTTGTTTGAAATATGAGTGACGAGGCGAATTTAGCATTTACTTTTAATATTAACATTTCTTATTGTAAATGGTAAATGATAATTTATTTTTACATATATTCTTTATATCAATATTTTTCTTATTAATGTACTTCCTAAACAAGTGATGATTTATGGCAAATAAACTAACTGGCAGATTCTTAAAGTCAAATGACTCAGAATCAAATCAGAAGCAAAACAATGTGATCGGAACATCCCTAGTTATTCTTTTTTTCAGTTACTAGTGTTAAACATTCAGGCTGAACACAAAAATTGTCTACTCCTGTTTCCTGCATTAGCTGCTCAAAGAAATCAGTTGTTGGATGAACACAATCTAATCATGGCACCTATTTCCATGTAATTTAACCAAGTCTGATAACCCATTTTTGATCATGTCAAACCAACACAATTGGAATTTGGTGGTTTAATTTAATCAGATTACATTGATCAACGTAGTATCCTTACATTGACTCAAAATGATTTATTTAAGTTTGTAGAATAACATTTTTTAATCATTCAACTCAATTAAAAAACTTTAGGAAACACAATTAAATCTTGAACACTACTTTGTTAATCAAGGCAAATACTGTTAGTCTTGCTTAATGAACCAATGTGGGGGTTGCTGATTTTACTCATATCAATCTATGTATTTCAATTAGATTTATTTTAATTTGTTAAACATAATTTAGAACCCATAATTTTACAATAAAAAAATCACAATTAGATTATGATGACATTAACTTTAGTAGACAATATAAAAGCATACCATTTTTGTACATCTTCTGCAAGCATAACGCAACTTAAAAGGTAAACCCTAGAAACTGTTATTTAAACAGGAAATTACATCGTAGGAAATTACATCGTAATCATGCCAATCAGACAGTGGAACCAAAACTGCCACAACTAAAAACTGATTTAAAAATTGCTCTATAAACTATAATGTCAACTGTATTATAAAAAAATTAATAAAAATTTAAAATAAAATTTCCCTTTTGGCAAGATAAAAAATGACAACACAGTGAACATAATGCAGTTCACTGTATTATTTTTTATGTGTCAAAGAGGGTTAGGATTTAATAAGCACCAGCTTCCTCCTACTCCTTTTCAAACAGAATACGAAAATTAAATTTTTTTGTGATTATCAGTGTGATTTTATTGTTAATGTCTACAATGACTTAGTTATTATTATTATTATTATTATTATTATTATTATTATTATTATGTTTAAAACAAAGATTTCCTTCATTCATCAAGTTTGCCAAGCCAGAAGGGAAATGGTGTCTGACTGTCTGACTCTGAGTCAGCCAATCTGAATCATCATCTCCTAGTACACAACTTTCTCTCTGATCTGCCATGTTTTTTTAGAACATGGTCACATTGTCTGGCCTTGTTACTTTGATCTTGTTTCAGTCGTGCCAGTATCACCAGTGGCGGACTGGCAATTGGGAGCACCGGGAGCTCTCCCAGTGGCCTCTCTGTTAATCTGGCCCACTCAGTGATTGCTGACGGTCATGACGTTCGTGATGTTTAAATAAACAATCCATCGTGCAGTTCATCAGACCATCTACTCCTGATGTTCACACAAAGCTCAACTCCCTCCCGCGAGTACGCTGCCCCATCCATGGATGTAGTTTTGGCTTTAGAAAAATACGAAGGAGTTCAGTTCACGTTCACAACAAAAGAAAATAGTTCACCAAGGATCGTTAAATGAACGCAACAATGTGTAGTTTTGACCATTAATCTCTGGACATATCCATCGAAATGTTGTTGAAAATGATTTAAGTGATGCCCAGTTGTTGGATAATATTGGTGGCTTTGTAACATATAACCATAAAAATCGGGTCAAAAATACATGGGAGCGGGTCAGAGTCTCTGGGTGACGCCATATTAGACGCCATGCTTCCTTCTAAGGGAGCCCATGAGGACAAAATGCATTCACTGATTTGTAACAAAAGGTTACAAAACTCTGGCCATTCATAAACGTTGTTGTTCTACTTAGTTTCTTTTTCACCCGTTGTCAGTGATGAAGAGTCTGGTGTGCTTGTAATTTTGCTGGAGGTTGCTCTCCCAGGGCTTTTTGATCCCAGAGGCCATCCGTTGGTAAGGTCTTACTTAAAACACAAAACTACTGTTTGCTTGCAACAATTTAGACATGTACTGCTTCCCATCGCCTAGCAAAATACACATCATCACAGAGCTTGGTTCATGCTCTAAAGCCTACTGCACACTGGAAGCATCAGCGGTACGGAATGGCAGCGGAACGCCACTGCTTCAAATAGAATCCATTATGGAGTCTATGGTGGGGATTCAAACCAGCCACGACACAGCAATTTTCAGGTGCGTTCTAGAGTTGGCACGCCACACCGCTAAAGATAGCATCGGGTTTTACTTTTGCTGCAGGCCATTTCTGGGACACAGCAATTTCCGCAGTTAACGTGGGGACAGGAGATCACACACAGAATTCTATTCTGAAGGAAACTCCTGACCTCCTTAACTTCAGTGACACACTCCAGGTCATCCTGGATATTTCCAAGTCATTCCTAGTCAAGAGGATCCAGACAATTGTGCAAATTGATACAGGCCTTGAAAACCTTCAGGAAGCATCCCAATCAACTGACTACTAAGATCAGCAGCTTTACTCATTCCTCACCTTATCACTGTGGTTCAGGTTTATCTCTTTGGGTGAACCCCATTTCTTGTTTTGGGTTCACAATTTGTAGCCACAACTGATCTTTAAAGGTGCAGTATATAACAATGACATCCTTCGGTCAAATGAGGTATCTACAGTCCATTTTCCTAAGCAAGAAATCAACTTTCTCACTACCATTCCACGAGTTTCATGACAGAAGCCAGTTACAGATCAGTTCCAGAAGATTCTAGATGAGAAACAAAAATGAGTCATTTTGTTAAATAAGTTGGGTAGATAAATACATTGTTATATCGGGTTTTAGCAGGTTTAGGGTTTGGGTGTTTTACGGTAGGGAGCACTTACTACAGTTGTGATGGTAATATTTCTGCGGCATTGGAGCAAGTGTGATTGTTTGCCATCTTGCTGTTATTGTTCTGAATGACTCATTAAAGGAAGTAAAACATCATGATTGATTTAGTTCATGTCCACCAAAAATGTCGTAACATTTGGTGAAAAGAAAACTGACAACCACCAGCCTGCGGAGAATAAAATCAGTTTTCATGTGAATTTCCTCCCAACATGGTTAGACGTCTTCGTCTTCCTCCGCTTATCCGGGTCCGGGTCGCGGGGGCAACATCCCAATTAGGGAGCTCCAGGCCGTCCTCTCCCCGGCCTTGTCCACCAGCTCCTCCGGCAGGACCCCAAGGCGTTCCCGGACCAGATTGGAGATGTAACCTCTCCAACGTGTCCTGGGTCGACCCGGGGGCCTTCTGCCGGCAGGACATGCCCGAAACACCTCCCCGGGGAGGCGTCCAGGAGGCATCCTGACCAGATGCCCAAACCACCTCAACTGGCTCCTTTCGATCCGGAGGAGCAGCGGTTCTACTCCGAGTCCCTCCCGAATGTCCGAGCTCCTCACCCTATCTCTAAGGCTGAGCCCGGCCACCCTACGGAGGAAACTCATTTCGGCCGCTTGTATCCGCGATCTCGTTCTTTCGGTCATTACCCAAAGCTCATGACCATAGGTGAGGATTTGGACGTAGATCGACCGGTAAATCGAGAGCCTGGCTTTCTGGCTCAGCTCCCTCTTCCCCACGACAGATCGGCTCAGCGTCCGCATCACTGCAGACGCCGAACCAATCCGCCTGTCGATCTCCCGATCCCTCCTACCCTCACTCGTGAACAAGACCCCGAGATACTTAAACTCCTCCACTTGAGGTAGGACCTCTCCCCCGACCCGGAGGTGGCAAGCCACCCTTTTCCGGTCGAGAACCATGGTCTCAGATTTGGAGGTGCTGATCCTCATCCCAGCCGCTTCACATTTGGCCGCGAACCTACCCAGCAAGAGCTGAAGATCAGAGCTGGATGAAGCTAGGAGGACCACATCATCCGCAAAAAGCAGAGACGAGATTCTCCTGCCACCAAACTCGACACACTCCACACCACGGCTGCGTCTAGAAATTCTGTCCATAAAAGTGATGAACAGAACCGGTGACAAAGGGCAGCCCTGGCGGAGTCCAACCCTCACTGGGAACAGGTCCGACTTACTACCGGCTATGCGGACCAAACTCACGCTCCTCTGGTAAAGGGACTGAATGGCCCTTAACAGAAAGCCACCCACCCCATACTCCTGGAGCGTCCCCCACAGGGTGCCCCTGGGGACACGGTCATAAGCCTTCTCCAAATCCACAAAGCACATGTGGATTGGTTGGGCAAACTCCCATGCCCCCTCCATCACCCTTGCAAGGGTATAGAGCTGGTCCACAGTTCCACGGCCAGGACGAAAACCACATTGCTCCTCCTCTATCTGAGATTCAACTATCGATCGGACCCTCCTCTCCAGTACCTTGGCGTAGACCTTTCCAGGGAGGCTGAGGAGTGTGATCCCCCTATAGTTGGAACACACCCTCAGGTCACCCTTCTTAAAGATGGTTAGACTGTTTAGTTTTACTGTAGACTTTCCATTCTGCTCGCCCCTCATCCTGTTGTAAGTTCTTAATGAAATAAATCCGTATTCTTGAGGCCCGATCATTTTTCTCTACTTATTTTAGTTGAACCTGATTTATTTCTGGAATCGTGTATAGTGTTCTCTCCAATGATTATAACAAAGAGATGAAGGGATTTGTAATACCTGGGCTTTAGAGTTGTTTGTATTGTTTTCTCTATCCTGACTCTTACGACAAAAAAAAAAAACCAAACAAAAAAAACATGCTCCTTAAAGAGATGACTGGACAAACTCTTTGAACAAATATTAATTCCAAGACAGAATGTTTTTTAGCTTTTTTTTCTGTACGGTTTATTGTTTCGGCCAGTCGGGTGTTGTTACACAAACAGAATCCAGGAATATCAGTACATTTTGGATAACCGTCCGACTCCCTGCTGCCCTCAACATCATTTTCTCCTTTTTCTGCGTGTTGTCCTTTAACTAACTCACTGGTGGTGAGTGTTTATCCCTGCTGGGATGTTGGCAGTAGAACATCTGAAAGTCACTCGCCCCCTCTCTCTCTCTCTCTCTCTCTCTCTCTCTCTCTCTCTCTCTCTCTCTCTCTCTCTCTCTCTCTCTCTCTGTCTCTTTCTCTCTCTCTCTCTCTCTCTCTCTCTCTGTCTCTTTCTCTCTCTCTCTCTCTCTCTTTCTCTTCTCTCTCTCTCTCTCTCTCTCTCTCTCTCTCTCTCTCTCTCTCTCTCTCTCTCTCTCTCTCTCTCTCTCTCTCTCTTTTTTGTCTTCATTAGGAGACAGATTTCTCCCAGTGACTGAGCCGGTACCCATGGGTGTGTTAAACCTGTCAGATCACTCATGGCTACTCTTAAATTTGCAACTGACCCACTTCTGATTTGACTGATCCAAAGCAGGAGACAGCTGATGCTGGACTGTCTGTCTTCTTAAGGCTTATAGAAAACAAGGCAAGCTCAGCAATACCTTGTTACTTTCCTCTTTTACAGAAATATGAAGTTACATGTTGACTTTTCTCAGCTCTGTCTGTTTTTTTAAGCAATTTTCCACCTGCCTTCTCACTTTTCCTTCTCGCTCCATTATCCTTCTCATGATTAAGACTGTTTTTTTTTGCCTTCAGTCCTTTTCTGTTCATTATCCCTGCTCTCCAGCAGGGCTTGTTGAGTTAGTGTCACATTGATTTATACACACACACACACACACACACACACACACACACACACACACACACACGCACGCACGCACGCACGCACGCACGCACGCACACACACACACAGAGGTCTTTTTCATTCACTGCACACACTTCCTTAATGACCATGTTGCTCCACAACTAGAATGTCTTCATTCTGTAAAGTCTATCCAAATGCTTCTAAATCTATGTGGAAATTATGATAAGTTCATTTATGAAAAGCGTACTTGTCGTTAAAACATTTTTTCATGTATGGATGACTGAGGCTATAAAGTGTCAAAGTGGAACTTTAGTGCTGTCTAAACTCCTTCCCAACCATCGTTTTGCTTGAAAAGATTTAGAAAAAGGTTGTTTATTTGATTATTTGGACACAAAATTACCACTGCCTGGCATTTCTGATGGATCACCTAACAAATTTGTGAAGGTTTTCAGAGATGAGCTAAAATGTAGATGGAGCCCTTTTGATGCAGCTTTACTCTAGTGGATACCTAAAAAAAAACTTAAAATAAGAGTAATATCTAAACTCCTGTGTGTGACCGGTCTAATTCACAGTGGATTCTGGGTGAATTTATCTTCTAGCCACAACATTTCTAAGTTACAAAAGGAAATCTAGCAGGCTTACTGGATATTACAAGTTTCTAATATTAACTATGTGATTCATAGGAGTAAATCACATAACAGCTGCTCCATTGTGTCACACCCTGTCCTGTCACCCCGTTTTGTTCAGCCTTGTGTCTCTGTTAATTGCTCCCACCTGCCTCTCGTTTCCCAATCACCTTAGCTTCTGGCCCTCGTGTATTTAAACCCCTTCTGTTCTGTGTCTTGTGTCGGATCATTGTTTCATTGTCCAGCGTGTCTCATAATAAATAAATGTAATAATTCCTACCTGTCTGCCTGTTTCCTCCCCGCGTCTGGATCCTCGCCTCACCTCGGCTTCATTCACCGGCACGGGTGACAGAATGATCCGACCCAAACCCGTTGAAGGATCCAGCGGGGAGATTCTGCCCTGGGAGTGCCTGCTCCGGTTCCTCTCCTCCGATCACAGGCCGGCCTCTCTTCCTCCAGCTTCGCCTCGCTGAAGACGCCGTCACCGACCTTCGGCCGCGGCATTCCTCCCCACCCTCCCAGAGCCAGAGGCGAGTTTGGACCGGGAGCCGCTTCCAGATCGCTCCAGTTTCGTTGGCATGAGCCTGGCTGTCTGTTTCCCCGGAGTTGGTCCACGGCGTGGGGAGAAACGCCGAGCTCCTGCTTCTCGTGTATTTAAACCCCTTCTGTTCTGTGTTTCATGTCGGATCATTGTTTCATTGTCTAGCGTGTCTCAGTAATAAATCAGTGTAAGAAAACCTACCAGTCTGCCTATTTCCTCCCCGGTCTGGATCCTCGCCTTTCCTCGGCTTAATTCACCGGCACGCCTGACACATTGATGTAAAAGCCGTTTCAAACGAGCTGTCGACATCTTGTTTCACTCTGTTGCATCATCCCACCCACCAGGCATATAGAGTGCCCTGATTGGCCCACAAAGCGGATAAAGCTCTGTGATTTGTTCACTAAGCTGATAGAGCACTATGATTGGCTCACCATTATGGACCAATCACAGCTCTTTGTGTTTGAAACCCCTCTAGAGAACTGTGATTGGCCAGCCAGAATGCTGTTAGGGGCTGCAGAGGTTCCAGTGGAGCATTCCTAGACCAAACTTTGCAAAGCAAGAATTGGTCTAGTTCACTAGGCTAGTTCAGAATCTCTAAATCTGTCACTCATTGTCGTTTCAAGGTTGGTGTCAAAGTGGCAAAACAGATCGATAGATTAAGGAGAATACCAGAATTCTGTTGAGTGGCTTGCTTTAATTTTGTCACTCAACCCACAACAGTGACACTTTTGGTTTTCTGTTACTTTGTCCTTCTCATTGTGTAACATCCTCATTTTTCATAGACACCTCAGGCTGTTCTGAACTTTCTCAGTCCACTTGCAGTGAGAAAGTGGTAGCCATAAGGATGTGGTGGCTCATCCTGTTTTGATTTAGTATGTGTGAGTGTGCGTGTCTCTCTCTCTCTCTGTGTGTGTGTGTGTGTGTGTGTGTGTGTGTGTGTGTGTGTGAGAATGTGTACTTGTATTTCAAAGATGGTTATGCCAAAAGCTGACAGATTTATAAATGTCCTACTTTAAGAACATTTAGCTTCCCGTCATGGAGCTCTGTTTTTGAAAATGAAGTCTACAGTTAAAACCACCTTTTGGATGAAAATTATTATTTTTTATCTAACTTAAAGCAACACTTAAATTGACAAAGTGTAGTTTTTACCATTAATCTCTGGAAATATCCATCAAAATGTTGTTGAAAATGAATTAAAAGATGTCCAGTTGATGAAAAATATTGGCAGTTTCATAACGCATAACCATAAAAATCTGTTCTATAATACATGAGAGTGGGTCTAAGTCTCTAGGCGACGCCATATTGGATGCCATGTTTCCTTCCCAGGACACAATGGAAGGACTATGTCTCTCACCTGGTCAGGGAACACCTTAGGATTTCCCCGGAAGAGCTGGCCCAAGTGACTGGGGGGAGGAAAGTATGGGCCTCTCGACTAAAGCCTGATTTATGCTTCTGCGTCGGTGCAGAGACAGGCAACGCCATTATGCGTCAGCGCAAGGACTCTCCGACAGGCTCACAGAGGGTGATGGCGACATGCCCAAAATTTTAAACATCTGTCGACAGGACACGGGAAGGAAAAAAAATAAAATAAAAACATCCGTTTAAAGTGACGGAGACCGCAAGCTTGTCATTGGTCTTCCTATATATTCGTCTCCAGCACCGCTGTAGCTCCGTTGAAATGTAAACAGATATTTTGCGGCAGACCCAGAACAGATTGAAAAACACACCGCAGAAAAAGTCCAAAAATATCAACATTTATTTAACAGTGAGTGAAGGAGTACAAAATATGATGCAAACATGGACGGAAACGATGGTAAATGTGGGTTTAGAGGCGGCGACCGCAATAAGAGGAGGAGGAGAATGAAGTTTGTCCGTGTTATAAAATCTCTGAAATATATTAACACATTAGTAAATACACAATCATGGACCAGATGCATGAGTGTTATGATGGCAGGGCACCACAGAAAAGCTCTACGCCCTCTGTTGTCCTGGCGGAGAATTGCTTTGCAACACTCCTCTGCCTGAACAGAAGTTCGGATGTGAAAACCTTTCTGACACTCCGTGTGTGTCTCTCTGGTGCAGAGCTCACGGAGAAAAATGTCAGGCTTTAGGCTGCTGCCCCGCAACCAGACTCCGGATAAGCAGAAGATGGATGGATGGATGGATGGATGGATGGATGGATGATGGGAGAGCTCTTTAACTAAAAGTAAAAGAGTAATGTCTTTTTCTGGATGCAAAGAAAAGAGCTAAAAACAGGATGAACATGGAGGCTTTCTACAATCTTTTGAGGGAGCTGAAGGAGGCAAAGAAATCAAGGAACTGATGGGGACCTGGCTTTGTTATTGCTGGACTAATAATTAGGGGGTGTTCGATATTATTGGTCTACCAATAATAATGGCCAATATCTGCATTAAAATTGTTCTGTTGAATAATGTCTGCCTCGATTTTCAGTCTTTTAATGACCCAACTTTTACATACCAAACACATATAATACATCAAACTCTTCAGCTACTTCTCGCTCTCAGAATGTAAAAATGTGAAAAATTAAGATTTTTGAGATATTTTAGTTTATTTGGCTCAACTTGTGAAGTAGAAATTTGTCTTGTGCAGTGAGCATACACTGTATTCACAGCACGTAGCTATGTGTAGCTATCTTCACCCAAGGCTGGATTTTCTTATCTTAAGACCTTTATAAATGTTTCATCACATGACTGCCACATTCAGAAAAAGAAAAAATAAATTACTAATACACACACTTGGGGAGAATGAGATTCAGCTGCTGTTGGAGACAAAATAAAAATGGCATTTTTCCTGTTACTACCTTGAATTGAAGTAGTTGTCGTTTTGGACAGAAAAAGTTTAAAATTTAAGCATACATGATAGAATATATGTGATTTTGGTAACCTAAAATATTTGTTTTTCCCTTTTTTGTGAGATTTTTATGAGGGACACAAATTATATCAGTATCGGCAGTGAGGTAGCAAGTTTTGAGCTGGGCATCGGTGCAAGTGTTCCTCTCCCCACCCCAAAACAAAACGAAACAAAACAAAACAAAAATAACTTAAGAATACTAAAACATTAAAAAATATTTTAAGTCCAATAAAAATGTTGGATGTTTATTTAGTAACTGATAATAATAAAATAATAATAAGCAGCTATTGAGATTGACTTTAAGTTAAAGCATTTATCTTCTTTCTTTTTTTGGGAATTTTTATTTACTTTTTTATTGAAGTTTATCTAAGTAATATTTTGTCCACATTTACGAGTCCACTAATCAGTAATAGCTAGGATTATTTTTTTCTTTTAAATCACATCAATTACAAATTCAGGTCTCAGAGGGTCAAAGTTGAATGTAACATATTTAAACATCACCTTGGCCCGTAAAATAAAATAATAAAGTTTAGCCAGACCTTCTGACACAGCAGCACAATGTTGTTACAAGTTTTTATTTCCCTCTGTCCCTAAAAAGGAGACGAGTCTGATCGACTGATCATCATCATCACCTGACAGTCGCTGTTTCTCACAGCTGGTATCCACCCCCGTGCCCTGTGCTCCTCTGCAGCAGCGCACACTAAAAATTCCACCCTAAACCGGTTCTCCCAAAATCTAACATCATCACGACAAGCTTGAATGCACTCAAGCTGTGTTTCCTTAGCAAACACGCCATGGGCGAATATTAATGCATCGCGTGTCTAAGTTGAGGTACATCCTCACCTCCGCTGGTGTCTGGCTGGCTTACCAACGCTCGCGAATGCCCTCTAACTCTATCTCGGGCCCGTGGGCCCCGGTGCACTGCATCGGTTGCACGACGCACCCTACGCCAGTGAGCATCGGTTTATATCTGTATTGAAAATCAAGGGTCAGACAATATTGGTCTAATATTAATTAAAAAACAATAATGAGCATTCCTACAAATATTTTTGGTCCAACAGTGTAGATCTTTTTACTTTGTGTTTAGTATTTAGAGGTGCGGTTCGTTGAAAACCAATTTTTAATGGTGAATTCTGATTATAATTGGTCACTGAGTTTTTCATGCAGGCTGACCCTGAAAATAGTCTCCTACACCTATCTCTACACCTATCTCCTGCATTTGCTTCTGATAAAAAGTTGGTGAAACTGTAAGATTTAAAAATCCTGACAGCTCTACGTCATGCTGATACCTGACGTTCATGTACTCACCGATCTTGACTCAGGTTGGGGAAGGCTGTTATTTTACTGTCCGAGAATCAGCAGCAGACATCTCTAACTAATCTGCTAACCGTTAGCATTAGAAACTTCACCACACAGCAGAAGGTCCTCCATATCAGTGGTAGTTATGCTGCTGTTATATAATCTGGGGCAAGATGTCCAAATATCAGGAAATAGGACTCCAGCTCAGCTGTTATGTGGGCAAAAACTAGTTCCAAAAAATGGTGCCTCGATATATCGTATATCTTCTAGTGTGGCTAGACTGCAGAGCAAAGTCATTTTGCTTCTGCTACTGTCCGTCTACATTTCTGAGTTAAATCAGTGTTGCTTAGATGCCAAAAAGTAATTGTGCCAGTCAGACATGTGTCTTTTAAAAGTTTAGGGTTAGAGTTGGGGTTCTGTTCCTCTAAATATCTCTTCCAGAACTTTAAAGCTGAAATGCTCCTGTTACTTGTGGGATTTATAAACACTGGAACAAGTGAGAGGATTGCCCCATCGCCCTCCCTATGAGTCTGTTTGCAGAACCTTCCTTGAAAGAGGTCCATAAAAGCCCAATTTTATATTGATTCTCTTATTAGCCAAATTACCTGCAGCAAACCCATCATATAGACCTTATGATGTATATAATTACTCTGCAACCCAAACTGATAATTATTTAATAATGTAAATCACGTGTCAGACACAAGGCCCGTGGCCCGCAAGATAAATATCAAAAATAAATTAAAACTGACCCGCTGTCCGGTTTTACCGCTAAGACTACAACTCCCATGATGCTTTGCAGCGTTAGCGCAGAGCCGAAGCGCCCCTTCCTTTGTGTTTTTTCAAGCGTCTGCTGCTGGTGTCTGCAGCTCCGCTGTCTCGGACAAACTAAACACTCTTCATACTCAGCGCAGAGTTTACTCAGCATTTTGCCGATGTTGAAGCCCAGAAACAGAGATTTTAACCGCTCAGTAATGTGTTCACGACTGAAAGAGAAAGTTTTCCAACTAACTTCCAGACAGAGCTGATATAACTCCAGCGAACAGCGACACGCTCAAATCAGCATGACTCTGTGGCTGCTGTAGTTGTTATTTTTTTCTCTCCCCGACACACAACGACATGGTCAAGCTGCTCAGACGTGTTCAGCAGCACAAATCTATGTGAGCACCTGTTGTCATTATTATGATGAAGATGAACAAAACAAAAGGAGTCTCCTCCTCAGCTCAGAGCTCCTCAACCCCATGATGCAGGTATCTGGCTGGAACAGGTGAGCATCACAGTAAATCAGTGGAGCAAACAGCTTTAAATATTTAGGTTTTATGCTCTTTTTCTGCTCCAAATCATGAAAGTTAACAGGTGAGATGTTGCATTTTCATTTAAGATAAAATTATGTTTTTATTTTGTTGTTGGCCCGTGAGAAAAGATTTAACCTGCAGTAAAACAGGAAGTGGAAAGGCTGCAGATAGATGAATAGAATAGAAAATCCCTTTATTGTTCCTCAGTGGGGAAAGCTAGACGTCACAGCAGCGATGACACTTATTACAGGAGAAATAAGGAGAATAAAAAATAAGAAAAACTAATAAACAACAAGAAAACATAAATCCTGAAAAGATTTTAAAATGCTGAATATACCACAAGTAATGAATACCACTGATGCGTTTTATGTCAAAATGACTTGCTCGTGTGTAATTTGGTTATTCCACATTCAGTGTTAATGCAAAAATAAGTTTGTTTCCAAATTAAAAGGTTGAAAATTGCATAAATGTTGATGAAGAAAATGTGCAAATTTGCCATCACCTTTTCACAAAATATTAAGTTTGGCCCGCGACTTTGTCCCAGAGTTTCATTTCGGCCCCGTGTGAGTTTGAGTTTGGCACCCCTGATGTAAATTACCATTTTGTTTTACTGTATTTGTTTGATGGTGTGTTCACACTGCCATATTGCATTATCTTTTCATCTTTCTCTCCTTATTTGTTAGGACACTTCTCCACTGCTCTTGTCTGTCTGTATTATTCCCATTAGTCCGTTTCCCCCTCACCTACTACTACTTTCTTGCAATTGACTATTTTTCTTTACTGCTCGTGTGTCACAGGCATGAGGCATCTGTACACTAGTCATGACTAGTTCAAAGCTAAGATAGACTTTTTATTTCTCTCTCTGATGTATGATTCATCCATCATTTGCATAACCTGACAAAGAAGTGGCTCATTTTCTGCCAAAACACATCAAACGCTGAGAAAAATCAGCATGCATGTGCAAAAACAATAGATTTTTACCCCAATACTTTCATCACATGCAAATGTTCCTAATGACAAACAAATCACCAGAACAATTCCTTCACCCTTTGAAACAAACAATGTTAGGAGTTAAAAGAAGATTAAGGAGGAAATCTCTCAGACTAAGTTACAGAAACTCTTAAATACATTACCTGCTGATACTCTAATGAGGGTGTAAGAGGGTATTTCACCTAATCTCCCTCTCTTTCTCTCTATTTCCCTCAGTTTCCACCTCTAGCCCTCTCAACCACAATAGGCTCCCTTTACTAAACCCTTTTTCATTCGAATCCATCAGCACAATACGTTTGCTCAATCTGTTCATCGACTTTATGTCGTGCAAGCAGCCTAATAACAGTTATCTTAATTGAAATCAATAGAGGACCATAGCATTGACTGTAGCCTATGGGGACAGGGCGGTGGCCTCCCGCTCTTCTGCTTTCTAAGTGCTTGTCTGTCTCATGGTCAGTGTAATGATTCAAAGAAAATTCTTTATGATAAAAACCACCTTCAACTGCTTTGGTATAGATCAAATAGTTTTAGTGATTTAACAGCTTTCCGGTGTAGCTTGAGGCGTCTTGTGTCTGTTTCTTTTTTTCTTCTGTTTTGTTGCAGAAGAGACAGACAGGAAAGATGGGAGGGAGGCGGGATAACATGTGACAAAGGTTGCATGCCAGATTGGCGGGTACACAGTATGTGCCTGAGTCATCTGAGCTGCCACGACACCATCAAACCCCACGGTTTCTAGCACTTACTCTACATGTGGTTTCAAGACGGAATAATTCAAGTTGTGCTGGAGGAAGGTTGCAGCTCTGTCATGTCTTATACTTTCATACTTTATGGATGAATGTTTTTTTATGAATATCTACTGTAAAGCCTGCAGTTCTCGTGTTAAGTGAAATAGTTTAAGGACAAAAACAAATTATTACTGTGGACACATCAGATAATGTGATGCTTTGCAGTAGAATTTGACGGGGCTTTATAAACGGGTGCCTTCAAATCAGACGTTGTCAGATGTTTTTTATTCCATTAGGTGGAGGGGGAAAGTCTCAGTTTAGCTCAGTAGGGGACGTTCTTCACAGAAACAAAACGTCAAAAGTGCAAATTACATATTAAAATTTTATGAATACTTATAATGGTAGTATTAACACACCTGCATGATGATTGATTATGAAATATTTTACTGAAAAACAGTAATGCAACTCAAAATATTTATCATAGCCTCCATGTTTCCGCATCAAAGAGCTACTAAAGTGGGATTAGTGTGTTGCTGCTCTTCTGGTGCACGAGCCCTGACCATGTTTCTCTTTCCATTTCTGTACCGCATATTGTGTACAGTACATGTGTGTGGCTTACGGAGGTAATGAAGCATGAAATCAGTCACGGCTGGTTCTGAGTGGTCATGAATGAAGGCTTAGTCGTGCCACACAGTGTAGACACACACACACACACACACACGCACACACGCACGCACGCACGCACGCACACACACACACGCACACGCACACGCACACACTCCATCTTGTCTGATGGTGTGACAGGTTACAGTCATGGGTGGGCACAAAGGAGTCTGGCATTGACGTGGTGAATGTGGGGGGGCTGATGCTTTTCAGCCTGGTCACGGTCGTCCTTGTGACCCTTCTGCCCTCTGGGGAAATAATCAATGAATAACATTGCTGTGTGTGTGTGTGTATGTGTGTGCGCATGTGCGTGCATATGCATAAGTGTGTGTGTGCAGAAAACTGACTGTTTTGTGTTTTTCTGCCTTGACGACAAGGCATGGGTATTTGTGTGTGTGTGTGTTTCTACGGCAGTGAAATGGCAGGGGTGGGGCTCAACTTCCTTTTAATTCTGTCCACGGAGACTGCTGCTTGGTCTCCACGGCAACGCAAGGAGCAGGAACCATGGGGTGTAGCGTGTCCGTGTGACGTGATGGTTGAGAAGACTGATGGTTAGCAGGTGATGTGTCATGATAACAGTTGTTGTCTCGCAGCTTCCTGTTTCATGTTGCGCATCCCCCTCCGGAGCTGAGTACAAGAGTGGGATTTTAAACTCCTGGTGGTTTCCTGAGTCAAACTAAAATCCTAACTAACTTTGCAGAGAAAGATAGGTGTTAAATAGGCAAGGCAAGGCAGCTTTATTTATAGAGCACATTTCAAACACAGAGGCAATTCACTGTGCTTTACAATTATCAGGACATGATATGAAAACACATGAAAACTTAAATACACACAAATGGAGCACATCAATTATGTAGGGTTGGGGCAGATCTGTACCCACATCCTGGGCATGTTCTTGTTTAGTAAAAATTGCTTTTGTAACAGAAAATTAAATTGTGCTGATAAAAACGACAACTACAACCAGGGCTTAATTTGAGCCGGATCTTCCCGGAACAAGATCCGGGAACTGTCTTATTTTGAAAGGACCGTTCCGGCAACTGTCTGCTAGGATCCGGCAACTCACGCGACAAACTTGTGCTCCACGCAGGATTCGAATAACGGGTGAGCTATGGAGCTCCTGGAAGCCCTCAACACACCCAGGGGAAGTCCGAAACGATCCTGGTTCTACTTATATAACATTATCTATGTGGACTCTCCAGGGATTATTTTGAGCTGAGAGGGGCACACCTCTGATCGTTGACGCGCTCCAGACAGATGCGTCCTGAGCACGGCCACAGTAACATTCTCAAAGTGTCTCCACCTCAAAAACAAATTTAACACGCGATTGTTTGTCGGCTCATATCCTTTCAAGCTTTCTGTCTTTTATTTTATTTTATTCCGTTTTCCGGAACTGCGCTGCTCTGGGTGGCTGCATGTTGGAGTAGCTCTGTTGACTATATGTAAGTTTTGCCTTTTCTTGGGCATTTTCTCTTCTAGTTTCTCAAAAAAAAAACTGTATTTTTTGGACACTTTACTTTTCTGTTTCTGGTGCTGTGAAGCTTGGAGAATTTTTACTGCTATTTTTTTTTTAGCTTTTTTCACTTTTTTGAGCATTTGTTATGACGCGTAACCATGGCAACAAACTGTTTACAATCGGGAGCAGCTGGGAATGTTGAAACCATCCCAGGCCACTGCCCAATTCACGCTAAACACTAAAAGTGGGTCAGGTTGGGTGCCTACTGATGTAAAAGTGTAAAACAACTAAATTAAAACTTCACATGTGCCCTGATACTTTACTCTAAAATATAAATATTTGTGTTCTGCTGCTATAATCTGTGCTTATGTTGCATAAACTGAAGTTCTATTTTATACTGTTAAACGTGCCTCCTGCACATTAGATGAAATAGGCCAGACACCACCATCCACCTGAACTACAGGTACCAGACTACCATCAGCAGATGCCCTGATGAGCTACATGACGGGTTGCTCATTTAGATATTACGCACGTCATGACCGGCAATCACTGAGCGGGCCAGTTTAACGGCCAGGCCACCGGGAAATCTCCCATTTCTCCCGATTACCAGTCCGCCACTGAAGATGTGTGTTAACTTAGAAAATGTGGGCACAATTTTAATTACTTGTCAAGCCCCAAAAATTGCTTTGAGTGTACTCTTGTCTGTGAGGATGTAAAATGTCACCCCAGATGAGAAGATAGAAACGAACATTCATGCTAGTCACAGTGTCGTTCAATAAATACAATGAACCCATTTGCTTCAACACCCCGAGGAAGGTAGTTCAAAATGCATTGAATATAATCCAAATACAGTGTTGCATCCTGCAAGGGATTAACACACAAACACACACACACACACACACACACACACACACACACACACACACACACACACACACACACACACACAGATAATTTCCTGTCTCCTCTTCATTGCAATCTTCTGACGTTTTAACCATCAGAGGAAATTGAATGGGCACTTTTATCCTCATGTCGGCGTGTTCAAACAAAATGATCCTTCTTAGAATTTCACAGTCAAATGGAGAATAACAACAAGCAATTCACTGACTAGCTTGTTGGGATGCTTAGAGGAAAATTCAGAACAAGTTTGCAGAAATTATTAAATATTCTGCTTATATGAAGTTCCAGAGGTCATCATCACAATCTGGGCTGCATGGTGGCGCAGTGGTTAGCACTGTTGCTTCACAGCACGAAGGTCGCAGGTTCGAAACTCAGCTGCAGCCTTTCTGCGTGGAGTTGCGTGTTCTCCCCATTCATGCGTGGGTTTCCTCCGGGTACTCCGGTTTCCCCCACAGATCACAACATGCCCTATAGGTTATACATTGTAAGTCGCTTTGGATAAAAGCATCTGCCAAATAAATAAACATAATCTGGTGAAATTCATCTCCACATCTGACCCATCCCCATGGGGAGCAGTGAGCTGCAGCTGTGGCTGCGTTCACTGTTTGGTGGTTTAACCCCCCAATCCATCCCCTATAGCTGAGTGTCAAGCAGGGAGGTACTGGGTCCCATTGTCAACGTCCTTAGTATAAATAAACCAGAAACTTAATATGCTTCTAGAATTTCCTGTCCACAGGAAGGCTTAAAAAAATGTTTTCAGTGAGAAGAGAGAGCAGAGATTGTGTTGATGATGGTGACTTTGCAACATGGCTGAACGTGTTCTGTTAGCCAATCAGAAGCTAGGTGTGAACATATCATTAATAATAATGAGCAATCCTGCTGTTTTCAGCCCACCTCTGCATCAGCAAACTTCTGCATCTCAGAACAGGAGCACCATAGCTTTTTTTTTTTATTACTCACAAAGCATTGACTTACACTAGAGAGCACTGCAATTGTATTGAATAAACAAGTAAACCACACCTTTAAGAAAACAAAAAATGAATGCTGGTTGTTGACTTGGTAACAAGGTCTTCCACTAAAGAGCAACACATTTGAACACTCAAGCATAGTGTTATAAAAGAAATGATCAGTGTTCATGATTTTACAGCAACCATCTGATCTACAGGTGCTGGTCATGTAATTAGACTATCATGACAAAGTTGATTTATTTCAGTAATTCCATTCAAAAAAAGAAACTTGTATTTTAGATTCATTCTTTACACACAGACTGATATATTTCAAATGTTTATTTCTTTCATTTTGATGAGTTCTGGGCCAACTGACGGCGATCAAGGGCTATTTTGTTAAAAAATGTGAAAAGTGTATTACAGCAATCTAGGGAAAATTAGAGTTTCAGTACACACAAGTCAGAGATCAGACATACATGGGCAAGACACACGACAAGAATTGGTGACTGTGGTCATTCGCAACCCGAGTCACGCTACCTTAATAGTAGGGCTGGGGGTAAACGATTATTTTTAAAACGATTATTCTGACGATTATTTTATCGAATAGTCGACTATTCTAATGACTATTTAGAAAATTAATCTAATGATTATTTTTCTATTGCACAATTAACAAAAACCAGAAAATCTCAAATAAATTCCTCAAAAAAATTGATAAATTCTTACTGTAAGAGAATAAACACTACAGGCCTTCCATTTTGTATAACACTGCGTTTATTGTGTTGGTTGGTTATGTTCTGGTGACGTGTAGAACTTGGGAGTGCAGGCTGCTGCCTGAGAGGTGGTAGAAGATGGAGTGTCTCCACGCTGCTTTGTTTTGGTCACTTATGTGCGTGAGGCGAGTGGTGTTACGGGTTAAACCAAACTCAGGTGGTATTTTACACTAAACCGAAAACCCACAACACTCTAAATGTAATGAAAGGGAGATCTACACCACAAAAACGATCAACTCTAAACCAAAACGTAACAACTTATCCCAACGCAAGAAGCTGTTAGCGAAGATGCTAACAGTAGCTTTACCAACATTAAGTTCAAGTTACCAAGTTTAAATAAACCAAAAACACCCAGCAGCAAACAGACCAGCATGGAGGAGAGACTGCTACCACCAAAACAGCTCTCCTCATGTCTGAAAGAAGCTCCTTAATGAAGGGAGAAGCGCTCCCGGTGATTTTCTACATCTGCGGTAGGCACGAAGCAGCGCATTTGACCCCGGAAGTTGTTGTCCGTTGCCGGGAGACGAAGGGGCAAAACAGGAAAATAATCTAGTAGTGGACGGACGTTGTTCCGGGTCTTCGGTATTTGGCGGAGATGTTAGTGAAGGCGGAGAAGAGGGCGAACTAGAGGAAAAACAGGCAGATTCTTCCTCTATTTACAAACTCCTGGGGATGCAACAAGTGGGCGCGGTGCGTCGACTTCCGGATCTGACGTCGACAAATTTTTAGAATCGAGCCGTCGACTTCGTCGAGGCTTCGCTACAGCCCTACTTAATAGAGATAAGAGGGGTTACTTGAGGATTGGTTCAGGTGGAGGGGAAAAAAGGCACTTCAGAGCTACCCTCCAGCAGGAGGACAGCTTTGCTCTGCAAAAAACACCTCAACAGATATGCAACAGACTTCAGACAACACAACATAACATGAGACTCCAATAGGAAGGGGGGGCTGGGATCCTGTTTCCCCCAGCGAGAGTAGCCATCTACGGCGCTCATCTACTGAACAGTCACAGGTGGCTAAATAACCAAGTTGTTGACTAATCAGAGGAACCATGCTCTCAGGGGCAATGATCAGACATTCAGTCTTTTCAGAGTTCAACTGAAGGAAGTTCTCTTCTAGCTGATAGACTCTCTGGTAGTTCAGCCAGTTTATGGAACTCAGAATCCTTAAAGGAGCAGAACAGCTGAATGTCATTTGCATATAGGTGATAGGAGACATTAAAGAATCATTTATCTGTCCACGAGGCTATTTACATAGCCTGGCCTGCCAGACTCGTCCTCTGTCTACACAGAAAAAGAGTCTGTTTACTCACAGGCAGAGAGGCACATAAGGGGCGGGACTAGCCAGCTCAAAAATAACCAGTCAGAATAAAGGCGGACATGCCAACTGTACCGTGCAATGCTCTAGTTTCTAACTGTAGTCAAAAATGGCATCTGGCGACGGCACAAACATCTTTCTTTATAAGGAAGGCTTTTAGCACTTCTACCTGTTGTGGTTTTAAAGACTTGTTCAAGTCATTTGGAACAGAGGAAAGAGCTGCAACAAACTCCGCTTCAGACGCCATGTTTATGAGAAACTCATAATCTCAGCATTTTGATTAGCTCTGTAAACAAGTCCTTGATGCTGTTGCACCTCTCGATACTAGAAAGTTTAGGCCAAGTAGGAAGCCCTGGCTCTCTGATATCACCAGGGCTTCAAGGCATGCCTGCAGAGTTTGTGAGAGAAAATGGAAAAAGCATATTATGCAGCTATCATTGACACAAATCCCACTAATAACTGGATCTTTTACAAAACACTAAACAATGTGTAAACCCTATCGTCTCTGTTCATGGTCCCGTATCCACGTCTCCTTATCTCTCAGTAAACCCCATCGTCTCTGAGTCGATGGGGTTTGCACATTGGATCGTGCATGGGACTGCATCATCGGTGATGGGAGAGCAGGCAGCAGAGGGCGACAACGTCCTCTGCTGCCCGAGGATAAACGGAGAAGGAAGTGACGCCACGATCAGCGTCAGCTCTGAGGAAGTTTTGCAGTCGGCAAACGAAACTGTCAACAAGGTAAAAAAAAAAACAACATTTTCTGTGTTTTAAAAAAGAACCAAAAATGGAATTAGAAACTAGACACAGCAAGAACATACCAAAGATGTTTACCAGCAGCTGGTATCTCACTTATCTGACTCTGATTTATTTGAGGTTTTCCAGTCTGGATTTAGGCCTGGACACAGTACTGAATCGGCCCTGCTAAGGGTCTTGAATAACATTTATTTATCTTTGGATCAGGGATTTTCTGTGGCACTTCTTTTATTGGACCTTACAGCAGCATTTGGCACGGTGGACTATGATACACTGCTTGATTACCTGGAACTATGTGTAGGGGTCACTGGGTCTGCCCTTGAATGGTTTCATTCATACCTATATGAGGTTCTGTGTGAGATTGGGGTAAGCTCTCTCTTCTTGGGGGGGCTCTGTGCTGGGGGGTTCTGCAGGGCTCAATTCTCAGACCACTGCTTTTTGCTATTTATTTGCTGCCGTTGGGGTCCATCTTTCGCAGACATGGCATTGTAATGAAGTTAATTTAAGTTCCACTTATACCCTGATGACTGCCAGATCTATTCTCCACTGTCTCTGGGGAACGGAACTTCTTTTTTAAACCTTGAGACCTGTGTAAATGTGGTCAAGGCGTGGCTTGGAGCTAATTTCCTGTACGTTAATAAACGTAAAATGGAATTTATTATGTTTCACCCAAGCTGCAGCTCAGATTTAGGTTCTACTGTCGATTTGTGCACCTTCCCATCCCTGTCACTAGCCTGGGGGTGAGACTTGATTCTGCTCTTAGATTGGACTCTCATGTCAACTCAGTAGTTCGGTCTTGCTTTTTTCAGTTACGTCGTCTTAAGGCTGATTCATGCTTCTCTGTCTGCGTCAGTGTGGAGACACGCAACACCATTATCTGTCCTTGCGTAGGGCCCCGGCAGGTACGCAAGTACGTACGGAGTCTAGCCCACTTTTTGAAACATACGTTGAACAAGACAGAGAATGCAAGCTTGTGATTGGTCAGGGCACCACTGTTGTCTACACCGCCACCATTGCGCCCTCAAAAACATAGAGAGTTGAGAATAACTAGTGGCAGACACGGAGAAGCTTGAAGAATACCTCGCAAAAAAACTCTAAAATATGAACGTTTAATTCCCCCGTGACTGGATCAGTGAAAAGATGCGCAGCAAGCATTTTATTTGTGGATGGAAATGACAGGAAACGTGGGTTTAGAGGTGGCAAGCGTATGAAGAGGTGGAGGAGAATGAGAGACAAATTTGTCCATGTTAAAAAGTCTCTTATATACAAAAACACAATATAAACACATTATATTGGACCGGATACATGACAGGATATCCCAGAACAGCGCTACGCCCTCTGTTGTCCTGGCAGAGAAATGCTTTGCAACTCTCTCCAGGAGACGGAGAAGTATGAGAGCAAAACGCTTCCGTCAATCCGTGCGTGTCTGCCCCTTGCGGAGCTGACGGAGAAGCATGAATCAGGCATGACTAATCTCAAGCCTAGTCTTTCCAGAACTCACTTGGAGCGTGTACGCC